>NC_054539.1:19899433-20199433 GCF_017654505.1 Polyodon spathula
ACAAGACTTACTCATCAGTCATCACATATAACACTATTATGAATGTATTTGATTTTAGCATGGGATATTCAAGATACTGATTGTCATTAAGGCAGAAGTGTATTACATTTCTCGCTTGCATGCTCTTTGTATATGAAGTAGTTTTCATTCTTTGGCAATCCTCCCTATCAATCTCTTTACTGCAAAGGGGTTTTGTATTCATTTTATTGGATTGTGTGATTTTTGGACAAAACATATATGTAGCAGACTTTACCACATGCAGTGTACTGATATCTGGTCAAAATACTTTATAACTCAACAAAATCAACATATATGATATCCAATAATATGTAAGTGTTAAGTGGAGTTAAAGCAATGTTAAATACTGGAATATAAAATAGACTTTCAATCCGAATTACCAGGAGATTGATTATTTTTAGCACTTATGTGTCTGTTAAGCAGATGACGATCATGGGTGACTATCAAGAAGAGTAACTGGAAAGGAATTTAGGTAGTGAGGATATTGTGAGGATATTGTACTTTTCTGCAGGTATAGAGATTTGCAACTTGATGTCCTTTGGCTTTCAAATACACTATGCAGAAATGAAGGCAGATATGTAATCATGTGTGTTGTGGCGGGGTACCGCGCCCCTGTGCTTATTTTTGTGTTTTATGTTTGATGTGACGTGTTAATGTTGGTGCGTATGTACTGGTGCATGGGAAATAATGTGGGGCTATGTAGCACGAGTGTTGTTAAAATGTATAATAGGGGATTGCACAATCACTCTGTGTGCAGAATAAAGTGGGTATAGTATGGAAGCACGGGAAGCACAATTAGTTCATGTACAGAAGTACCGAGATTCCAATGGAATGATTGTCTCGGTACAGCTGCATAAAAGATGCAGTGTTTCACTCACTCAGGGTTGGGTGTTCAGTGAGGGGAGAGAGAGAGAGAGAGAGAGAGAGAGAGAGAGAGAGAGAGAGAGAGAGAATAGAAAATGTAAATAACAATTGTTACTGGTACTAAACCACCTCAGCATGGTACTTGTTTAGATGAGTGGTTTGTTGGTTTGTTTACTTTGGCCAACGTGCCATTTTGTTTTGTGAACATTTTTTGTCTTGTTTAAATCTTTTATTTATTAAAAATCGCAAATAGAGCTTTTTCTACCCAGTGCTGCCTGTGTCTGTGTCTGTATCTGTCTGTGACAAACTAACTTAAATTTATTTTTAAGTTATTCAAGTTTGTTTGTTTAGTCCACTTGCTGCTACACGTGGACCAGAGTTCTATTGGTTTCACATTACACCTTTATAAATGCGCTCGGTTCTCTTGCTGTTTACTAAGTGGAAGTTCTCTGTAGAAAGACATTTTCCATCATAGAGGATACATAAGAACATAAGAACATAAGAAAGTTTACAAACGAGAGGAGGCCATTCGGCCCATCTTGCTCGTTTGGTTGTTAGTAGCTTATTGATCCCAAAATCTCATCAAGCAGCTTCTTGAATGATCCCAGGGTGTCAGCTTCAACAACATTAAACACAGGTGCTGTGCGTGCTGTGCTCTTGCTTTTCCTGTGTGTTATCTCTCATTTTAATGTAGGTCTGCTGCATTTTTTTTTTCACTTTTATTCGGCACTATGGAGGGCTTCGTTCAAAGCCCTTACTTTTTAAGTGCGCGGAAAACACAGAAAAAATCTTTGTGTTTTTGTGTGTTGTTTCCAGTTGTTCCAGATGTATACATCACCGCATACTTCAAGCAAAGCTTCTGTTTCAGCAGTACTCCAGATCATCCCTCGCAAAGACATTTTCCAAGTAGTTTCTCAAATGTGTTTGAGTGAAAATACTGGACGCTTCCTTGGTGTTTGAATAATTATGTCACTTTCCACAGTTTGGTTTGCTGTTTGGAGCGATTTGTTTCCAAGTGAACCTGAATGCGTTTGCTTTCACAATGCAAGTTATGGGGGACGTACCAAGTTCACTTTCAAACTAACCTTTTCTAGTGATCTCAGCTCACTTGGTTTGATTCGCCTCCTGGTGCGATTACATCACTGTGAACACAGGTTTCACATATAGCTCCAAATGAACCGAACCGCACTTCAACTCCAATCAAACAGTCAAACCAACTAGGTGTGAAAGACCCCTTAATCATATCAATGGATAGATCCACCGCTGTTTAGATTAATTTGGAGTATAGCTTCCTCAGTATAGTGTATTGTGACAACATATTGAATATCTAAATGGTTTATTAACTTACAGCAGAAAGGAATTGTATGGAATTACCCAACCAACCAAGCAGCTCAAACTCACTAATTTAGTCATAATCTGAACAAAAGACAAAAAACAGGGATAGTTTAGAGATGGGTTCAATAACCAAAAATATGTAAGCAACATTTAGCAATTATTTTGATATATTGTGAATTCACCAATTCCACACAAAATATACCTGCAGCACTACAAAACTGAGAAATTAGAAATATTGTACCAAAATACTATGCAAACCCTTTAAAACAAAAACAACCAATGAGGCACAGTCCTGTACAAGTATGGAAAATAAAGCTGCCTGGGAAAGTCATGCAGATGAGCAGATGGATCACAGAGTACCCAACAAACATAGCCAAGCTTGGTCTGGAAACAAACCTAACCAATTCTAAAAAACCTGAAGATAAACCAACCAATAATAATAATAATAATATAATAATAATAATAATAATAATAATAATAATAATAATAATAATAATAATGTTTTCCTCCCTAAATGTGTTGTTCTTTTGCTGCTCTTCATGGTATAGCACTGTCTTCTTCAGAGCACATTTGGTAGGAAGAGCTCACCCTAAGTGTGAAACAAGAAGACATTTATTTTATCAAAAGATCCAGGGTCAACTGGAAATATTAACCAATAACAATAACCAATAAAAACAATAACAATTAATATAATTATATATGCCTTTAGATATGTTGTCAGTGGATGAGGACAATACTTATGGTAAAATAAGATGTAGTGGAGTGTTCTGAAATCTGGTGTTTTGATTGATTGAGAGTGGCTTCATGATTTGTAACTAAAGATGCTGACTAACCTTCACTGCAGTTCTTTACACCCAACAGCTGTAAATAGAAAATTGTGATCTCAGCATTCTCTGTCTACAGCACCACCAGATTCAGCTTTAAAATATTTCAGCCTTAAATGGTGCCAAGTAGAAATTGCTCATTTGTTGCAACAGGTCAAATGTGTATATATTTAGTGATTATAATTAGGGATGAGACTGTGTCACGGTAAACGTGTAAAATAGACAATTTCACAGATTGGTCAAGGCTACAAAGATGTGAACTTAAATATATTTATTCATGTAATTTACTGTAATATTTTAGTATTTGTGCAAAGTAAACACATATTTACCGTATTCAACATTTATTTTATATAAAAAAATAACCGTAAAAGGAATATGCTTACCTGTTAATTTTAATATGTATATCTTGTCCGATGTAAAAATAAATAAATAAACAAACACTGAAATTGCGTTTTTTTTGTTTTTTTTAAATGTTCCAGTTGTAAATTGAATTTTATAATACCCTTTTTGTTAATGGCTGTTTAAAAACACCTGTGGTTTTGGTATTACAAGAAGTACATTAAAAGATTAGAAGGATTATTCTCATTTATACTGTTGACAGGTAGGCCTACTGTTAAGCACCTCAGGGGACTGACTGCAAGATCTGCAGATCTGGGTACATGCTTCTCCAGATCTGTAAACTGTCCTTCCTTTAGGCTTTACATTATCAAGTGTATGCACAGGCATATTTTCTGCACAAAGGGCTTCGGTTAACTTGAAGTTTGTTCCTCCCTCTGCTTTCAGTGAAATTGTTTGGGATATTGCTTAGAACTTAATTTCTATAGTTCTGTGTAAGTGTTTACCTTTATTTGACATTTGCTAGCTAACTTTATTATTATTTGTTTATTTAGCAGACGCCTTTATCCAAGGCGATTTACAGAGACTAGGGTGTGTGAAATATGCAACAGCTGCAACATCAGCTGCAACATCCTTTGCATTGAAACCAATTCAAAAGACGTGCACTTTTCCTATTTTCATGCTGAGTGGAAACAAATATCAAAATTCACGGGTTCCGTGACCACTTTGACAAAATCACATCCCTAATTATAATCACTGATCCAGATGGTATTCACACGAGGGTGTTAAAGGCTACCCGGGAGAAAATACATGGCACAAGGCCATTATCATACAAGATGAGCTGTCACTGTAAAAAACTGGACTGACACAGGAGACTGAAGGCTCATCACCTCAAAGTCTACAACATGCCACATAATCAAAAGATATAAAAAAAGCTATGTATATTGCAATGTAATGTGAGAAAGCAAGCATGGTGTTAGGAAGAGATAATACAGCCGAACTGGCATCCTTAACTTCTTCAGATAAGGCAGGTAATGGCAATGCATATGGTCTAAGTTATCCAGATTTTCTGAACATTGATAAAGTTCCACATGCTAGGCAGTTGCTATAGATAAGATAACGAACCCAAAGCAAAAACTGATAGGGCTTGGAAGAGGAATGGTACCAATCTAGGAGGAGGAGGAGGAGAGGTACTTAATTACGAGGTCAGCACACCGTCTCCACTGTTCCTTATCTACATCAATGCATGTAAGGAGATATACATTGTAAGCTTGTTAAATAAATTTATAACACTGAGCATATATAAGTGTAGACTTATACGGCAAACTAAAATGAAATTTAAGTAACAAAGTGGGTACTCTGTGATCCTTCATGGAGTACTATAGTAACCAATAAGCCTCTAAGGGGGCAAGAGTATTGTTCAAAGATTTTTTCTTTGAAATGTCCAAGTCTCACCGCTCCATCCTACTTACCGATCAGGGGGAATGAAAATCAACTCCGGTGCCTTCACATTTATACAAGCTTCCTTAATAGTCAGTCCCTAGAAGTGGGCATCACATCTGCATCAGCTGACTTTAAAGATCTGTATCACTTCAGCCCATGAGTAACTGAAAGTAAAAGTTACCTTCGTTACTGGACTATGCAGCTATTAATATAAATACTAAAAAGTATTGGCTGTGATTTACATTATAAACAGTTCCAAACACCTTCAGATTTGGATATAGAAATGAAGAGTGGTAAGTCTGTAAATAAAGTGTTTGGGGAAACATCATTCTTCAGCAGTATTATTAGAAAGCTAACGTTGCATAGTGACTTGCAGCTGCATTGCTTGCTGCATGCCATACCGGTGTCATACAGGCTGCTGGAATGTGTGTGAGAGAAAGCAGGGCTGACAGGAGAGTAGCAGACAGAGACAAATGTGAAAGGGGAGCTTCGCATAAACATTGGAAGAGGCAAGGAAGAAGAGAAGAGAAAAGATTGCAGCAGGAAAAGCACGTGATAAGAGGGCAGGAGTAGAAAGTATAGAAAAGCCAAGAAAAAATAAAAGGGAGGCGGTGTAAAGTACAAAGAGAACAAGTAAAACTTAAGAAGCAAAATAAAAAAATAATTGTTTGATATGTCTGCTATTTTTTCATGTTTTGTGAAAAGACAACTTATTGCTTCTTATTTAAATTCATTTCTAAAGAGTACTTTTATTTTGCTACTCAGATGGTTTGTCAGCATTACTTGATGATAACAAAGAAGCAAAACTAAACAAACTTTAATATATTTATTACTTTAAAATATAGTGCATCACTTTTTATTCCTGTTGAACATTCATTAAGATCTCATTTATTTTTCTTGTAAGTCAAACAAAATACTACATTAATATTTTAGTAAAACAACAATGTAGAGAATGGTCCAATGAAAAATGTCTGTTACAGTAATAAGAGGGCTTTGCCGTAAAGGAGATGGCAGTACAAAAAAGGCAGCAACATTAGATCTCTTCTAAAATGAGGGGCAAACCAGTAACCTACAAAAAATTATTATTATTATTATTATTATTATTATTATTATTATTATTATTATTATTATTATTATTATTATTATTATTATTTATTTCTTAGTAGACACACTTATCCAGGGCAACTTACAATTGTTACAAAATATCACATTACAGAGCATCATATTACAGATAAGAGCAGTTGTAAAGTACAATAAAACCATTAGCAGCAGATCCAATTCAAATAAAAAACGTGAATACTGATACCTATAAGAATAAAGTCAAATACAAGATACAGGAAGTAGTTATAATTAAGAGCACTAGTAGAATATGCCAAGGTACAGAGCAGTTCAGTGCAAGTGCAAGCTGATGCAAGTACTGGTACAATTGGGTACCTGTGGCAAAGTGTTTGTAGAGCACAAGTGTAGAGGTGATGCAGTGCTTAGTAACAACAGTTCAGTGGTGCAAATGAAGAATAACAAGCACACACTTTAAAACACCTACACAATCACAGTCCAACAGTGAGAGCTCCAGGTGCAAGTGGTGTTGTGAGTACGATACAAGTGCTTAACAGTGGTGCAGTGCAGTTTGGGTTTGATGCTGGCTTATCACTGACAGCTCCCGGATATTTAGCGATCTGCAAATGACAAACAAGAACAGTTAATAGACAGACAATACAACACTAAACACAGTTTCTTTTTACACCTCATGGTCAGTCCATAACCATAACCTAGGAACAGATTGCTTGGCCACATCCCCTGATATACCTTCCGTTCCGCCCCCTTTGGTAGCGAGTGCAATCATGTATCCTCCAATCCATGACTGACACATCGCCTACCGCATTAAGGCGATGACTTCTGGTATTGTGACTCCTGACCCTGGTATGAACTGTCAAATCATCCGGTCTGGGGCACACTGTTCCTGTTACACAGCGCCCTCACAGGTCTAGTCCAGTATAGTCGAGAGTTATGAGGTTTACAGATTTTGTCTGAACAGGTGTGTCTAGAGGAGGCACTGGAATGTGGTCAAGGACTTAGCAGTCCTGATATCCATGGGTAGATCATTCCACTACTGAGGGGCAAGAGTGGAGAAGGAGCGGGCTCTGGAAGTGGGGGAGTAGAGGCGGGGACAGCTAATCTACCGGTGTTGGAGGAGCGGAGGGAGCAAGAGGTGGTGTAGGGAGAAATGATCTGGAGAAAGGTCAAGACAGCGTTAGGCGAGTACGATAGTTTTGAATTGGATGCGAGCAGCGATAGGGAGCCAGTGCAGTGAGCAGAGCAGTGGTGTAGCATGGGAGAAATGAGGAAGGGAAAAGACAAGGCGAGCAGCAGAGTTTTGGATGAACTGGGGAGGATGGATGGCAGAGGCAGGGAGGCAGGGAGAGAGAGAGCAGAACTCCTGTTCCCCCACCCCATCAAGAAGGGCTAGGAGTGATGGACAGGACCTAGAGAGAGGAAAGGGTGGCCAGTGGTAATGTTATCAGGGGAGATCCAGGTTTCAGTGAGAGCTAGGAAGTCAAGAGAGAGGTGAGAGACAAAGGCAGAGATTAATTCCAGAGGGTGCCACAGAGAATGTGGCTGGGAGGGGAGGGGTGAGCAGAGGAAAGGGGGAGAGGCAGGGAGATCAGGTAAGAGGAGTTAGATTTGCAGTGGCAGGAAGAAGCCAGAGGATAGGAATGAGAGGAGAGGATTATTGGGATATTAAAGGTAGTCATGGTAGGGAGCAGTAGAGGAAAGGAAGTAGAAACGGCTATGGGAGAGGGAGGTGCAGAGAGGGGGGTGAAAACAGACAAGTACAGGAGGAGCAAGAGCATTAATTAATAAAAAGAAAATAAATACATGCATGCAAACCTGGTCAGGAGTTGCAGCCTTCAGTTTGAAGCTTGGGTAGAAGATTTTGCAGCCGGTCCATGTAGGCCTGCCCACATGTGAACTATCAAAGTGCAGACTACCGGCCCTTTAGTGATGTGGCCCTTCGGTGAGCTGTGGGCATGTGGAAAAAGCTGCATTTGTTTTTAAGGTAAACTGTCAGTGATCAAGTTATGTTTCACACATTAATATGGTACAATGGCATTGTGACAAATTATGCAAGTAATACAAATTACTATTGTGATGAATGCTGTTTACGAACGTAACATTGAAACAATATAATATTTACAGAAGGATTTATTATCATCTAGACACTGTAATAACCCTGAAAATAAATATGCCTTGTATCTTATTTTGAAGTACACTAGTTTATTTAGGAAGTCACATTCTATAACACATTGTGCTGTGCTGAGAGCCAGCAAAGCTTCTTCATGATTGTCGGTACTGTATTTTAAAATAACAACATTTTATAAACGAAAGTCTGTTATAAACACTATTCGACAGTTATTAATAATAATAACATGCTATAGCAATATACGAACATGTAACGTATTTATAAGAAGCCTTACAGCTATTTTACTTCATGACGCAAAGCTTGACACTTGAAATGTCTCATTAGAATGTTATTTTTAGCTGTTAATCCTTGTTAAAAGACATAAAGGTAAAACAATGAATTCTAGGAAAACTTTCGTATTACCATCACTTTGTAGGTCTCACATTGTTTGTGGTTAGCATTTGCTTTTTCAATTGTATTTTTTTGTAGTAGGCAGTAAAGAAAAATCGACCAAACGCTGCTTGCGTAAACTAATCCATGATGGAACAAGAAATGAAAGAAAGTGAATCATAAGACAATTTGCCAATGGGATCTATGGAAGAGAGTCAGAGAGTAGAGGAGTTTAAATGTCTTCTGGATTTTATGACTCTTCTTGAATTGTTCCAGTTTCTTTCCTTTTACAAAAACCCATGGGAGACTATGGGGAGTGGGGTGGGGCAGGCTTTCTATGTGAAACCCTCTTCTGGCAACACAACTACAATGATCAAATATAGCTTACTTATAAAATCCTTGAGATTAAACACTTGTTGGTTTACTTGGTACTGTTAAAAAAAGAGGATATCCCTGCTAAAGATTTCACAGGACAGGAGTAATGAAGGGAAGCTGATTTACCTTGCTTGTAAAGTATAATACCATCCTGAACCATTACCTTGTTTCAGTCTGAAAACATTTCACATTCACTGCTTTGGATACATGAACCAAATATGCATGTGTTTCTGTGCAGTTTCACACCAGCCTGGTTTTACACTACTGCATTAGGCAGTCCTGAAAAAGCATCACCAGCCTGGTTTTAGACCAGTGTATTAGGCAGTCCTGAAAGAGCATCACCAGCCCGGTTTTAGACCAGTGCATTAGGCAGTCCTGAAAGAGCATCACCAGCCCGGTTTTACACCACTGCATTAGGCAGTCCTGAAAGAGCATCACCAGCCCGGTTTTACACCACTGCATTAGGCAGTCCTGAAAGAGCATCACCAGCCCGGTTTTAGACCAGTGCATTAGACAGTCCTGAAAGAGCATCACCAGCCCGGTTTTAGACCAGTGCATTAGGCAGTCCTGAAAGAGCATCACCAGCCTGGTTTTACACCACTGCATTAGGCAGTCCTGAAAGAGCATCACCAGCCCGGTTTTACACCACTGCATTAGGCAGTCCTGAAAGAGCATCACCAGCCCGGTTTTAGACCAGTGCATTAGACAGTCCTGAAAGAGCATCACCAGCCTGGTTTTACACCACTGCATTAGGCAGTCCTGAAAGAGCAACACCAGGAAAACAAAAAACACCAATTACAAATCTGAAACAAATAAGACTACTATTTACTACTTACAACCCCCTAAATCAAATGTTTGAGTTGATTATTTTATAGGGTGCATTTTTCTTCCCTCACAACTACCAAAATGAATGCCCCAGGTTAAATTGTAATACAAAAGAAATAATAAAAAGTTAGTGAGCAATGTGATTTAAAATACAATTTATATTGCAGGGCATTTAAATGGCTCTCAGGGAGTTGACAAGTGATGAATTTAGGAATGTGCTGATATCTAAAAAAAACAAAACAAAACAAAACAAAAAACTCTTCTGGGGGAGGACTGAAGTCTACTCCAGCCACATAAAAAACGAAGTCAGTGTTGTCTTAATTAATTAATGTCGGACGTCTGCACATTACTGAATGGATTATAGAGAAGCAATGGGCTTGGTTTGATAAAATAAAGAACAAAAAAATAGAGATCTAAAGTAATCCGTTATAAAGTGTAAGGATAAGAAAATGAAGAACAAGGTGCAGAAGTGAGCAATTTGAGCTTACTCCTTTGGCAAGAAACTTTCATATATAAGAGAACAAGTTTCAGTCTGCATGTTGCTGTCAGCGGTCGGGGGGGGGTGGGGGGTGGGGGGGGGGGGGGGGGTGGTGTTGCAGTGGTAGGCCTGGGAGAAGGACACTTCAAATGCTTGGTCACTAGTTCTGAGGGAGGAACCTTCTACCACAGTTTTAGGACTCTTCATGTCAGCCTGAAATGTTAAACTGTACAGATTATACAGAGCTTGGATATGAACCCAATTTATACCTCTTTAAATTAATTACATATTATATAAAAAGTTGCAATCCAGTGACATTTTACAGATAAAGGTGGGAATAAATCAGTATGAAATATTTTCCTATTGGATTATCTAGCTTGACCTTGTCATTGAAAAGTCACATTCTTTTTCCCATTAAAATGCTTCTTGTACAGTACAGCAATAGCACAAAAGACAAATGAGGTATACACTCTGAAATTAGATTTGTTAGACTTGTCATGTTTCAGTGTTAAAAAAAGCTGTTGTAGTTTCATTCTCATTTTATTCCTGAGTTTAGTTTTTAGTACTACTGCAAACAATATAAATTAACAAATGATAATGCTCATAGATCTATTAATATGAGTGGTTGATGTTTAGAGCATATTGGGAACAGTTATAGCAATCTGCAATTGTGTGTCTTTAAGGCATATACACAAATTAATAAACGATCACAAGCTTTAAGCAAACAGCAAACAATCACCCCTACAAGAAAGCATAGAAACAGTAGAAATTATATACAGTCCATTGTATCTGGTGCAAAAGAATTTAATTATATACACTCCATTGTATCTGGTGCAAAAGAAGTCTATATGGTACCCTGTTGTTGCTATGAAGGCGTCTTGGATTTGGGCATAAATCAATGATCCTTAAGCTGCAAAATTTCACTTTTTATAGACTCTTCATATTGATGAATGGAATCATAAGAAGGTCCGTACTGTGTGAGACTGTATTTGTAAACTCCAGTCATGGCAGTCTAGCTGAGACGAGCCAGAGACCAGGGCATTAATAAAGACAAGAGGATAACTACTCCCTTGAGAGAGAGGCTGATTGGTAAACTAATACAGAGGTATGATGGGGCTGATTGGAAAACAAAAAGAAAACATTGTTGAGAAGAAAATGGACATGACAGGCTAGGCAAATGGTTTCTAGCTGTCATCATCTCATACCTTGCTGGAGTTTCATAAAGGACAAGGGAAAACATCAAATGTTAGACTGTCTAGGTCAGAGCTAGGCAACTGGAATGTCACTCCAATCCCAGCTTAATAGGTATAATGTAATTCAATTGTTACGAATTTAGGGACCTGGTTCATTTTAATAAAATTGTTGTGAGTAGCAGTTCTTAAAATAAAATATAATAGTAGATCTGCTTTTTTTGTTTTTTGTCATATAATTTTATACATTTTTCAGAAAATCCAAAACAAAACCCCCAAATATTATTATTAACAGTCCTGGAAACATATACTTAGAGAACTTTACCTTTTTCTTAAATACAAACTTGGAAAGAAGCATTGAAGCTAATATTAGATAGGTTTTATTTTTTTGATTAGATTTCTCTGAATAAAACAACTATATTTAAGGCTTATATATCACATAATTTATTTGAACAGCTTTTTTTTTGGTTTTGTTTTCCAGAAGAATTTTAGTTTGTGATTATTTGTTTTTATTATAAAATGTTCCCAATGGACATCACGATGAATCCTTCATCCCAATTTTCTTTCTACAGCAATGACAATTATTTTAATATGTGACTGTTTATTCATGAACCCTTTTATTTATTTATTTATTTTACTTCAAGTTCTTAGAAATTATTTAGCTAGTTGGGGTTAGAATATAAGAGGCACAGAACAGCTGTGTGTGTAAGACATAGGGGATTCATAACAGAAAGAAATTACAAATTCTGGGCTGAATGTTACATTTTAGGCATCATTTACAATATAGTTTGTGATTGGTAATTGTGGTATATTCGTGATTTTGAACTGATTGGCCAGGAAGCTAAGAGGGAGTGCTCAGACACACAGCCTTTTTCTTCTTCTATTTTTTGAATCCCAAATACTCTTTTTATTACTTACCTACCATCATTACAAAACATGACTAAAATTGAAAAAAAACATTAAAGTATTAAGGAAAAAATGTAGTAGTAATTACAAACACCAGTGTGTAAAATCAGCAGTTTTGTGCAACTGGTGAGTTGACATAGGAGATGCATTTGTAAGAGAAAGAAAAAAAAAAAGCATTGCGTGATTTATAGTAATGATTTAAAACAACAGCAGGTTTAATACATGTTGTGAAGCAATAGTTACGCTGAGTAGTTGATCCACTCAGCCTTTGTTTACAGGTTTTTTTTTTGTTTGCCTATTGGCGATAGATTTGTGATACAATTCATACAAGTTTAAAGACATTTCTACACAGCAATCAGTGTTTCTGCAGATTTACAGTAGTTTCAAGAATTTCAACAACATTTCACTGCAATGTTATGCTTTGCACTTCAGCAGAATGTTCAAAGTTAACATGGATCCAACCTCCAGTCATTCTTCTAAGCAAACTTTAAGACTTTATTAGAAAAGAACTTGGAGCCAAAGACAAACTGGGTCAGAGTGTAGGTATATACACCAGTCTAATTCAGTCAGGCTGCCTCAGCTGTGATGTGATTAATGATTGTTGGATTGTACAGTATTTTATCATACCAGGTACTATATAATTTAAAAAAAAATCGAATATTCTCTTGTGATGAAACAAAGTGGGATTCAGAGGACAGCTTACTCATTACTGTCTGTAGAATGAAATTACATTTACCAGCACTCAAGTCCATTATTGAAAAACAAAACAAAAAACTGTTCTCTCGGTGGTTTAAAAATAAACCGTGGCAAAGTTGTACCGTCAGTCAAAACACACATTATCAAATCAGAGCTACCTAGGCGGGACTCTTTATAATAGGTCAGTGCCAATTACGAACAACAGACTGTTCAATTTATGGGGCGGGGGAGTTGCATTTCTTTCACAGCTGGTGTTTATAAAGATTATAACAAACAGTCTACTAACAACTTATAAAATCATAAATACTGAAAAAAATAAACAAATAGGCCTGTCAGTCAACTTGAATTCTCTGTACAAACTCCTATATCGCAACCCAATTTTCCATAATAGACTTGCCGGGTAAAAAAAAAAAGCGCACGGTGGAAGTAACCTAACTTTTCCACAGTTGTGGTAATAAGTACATAATGTACGGTATATCGAATATACCATCAAACAACAAGTCGGGTTGTTCAAAGCAAAAACAGCTAGAAATTTCCCAGCAAGCAGCAGAAAATTCTAAAAAAAGTGTACAGTAAATGATTTAAAGGTGGGCCGACAACAGCAGATGGAAGTATAGTCCGGTAGCAGAACTGCCAACCTCCTCCTCGTATGAAAAATAAACAGGAAAGATGTGGACTTTGGAAATGTAAAACATCAAATCCAAGGTACTGAACCATGTATTGTAAACCCGGTACCCAGTCAGTCACCTTTATCAGATTTTTATGATCCATCTACTTTGTACCAAAGAGCTGAGAGTTAAAAATCATGAAACATAAGCCTGTGCAGCTAAAGAAACTGACGTTGAATTCCCCAAATATCACACATGATTTTTGGAACAAAACTTCAATTAGATTTATTTTAGGTTGAGTTGTTTTGTTTTTTTTTCGGGGTGTGGGGGTCTACTTCACACTCTTGCACCAGGGCCCAGTAAATCCTAACACCGGCCCTGCCAGCACTCCACTAAAACCTGCCCTTTCACAATGGTTTTATAGCCAGTATTGCTTAATGTGATGAAAACAACTACCTCTTATTGTGTAACCCAACTGTCTACCGGGAGGTTGATGTAACGACAGTTAAATCCAATGAAAATGTTTCCCCCTCTCTTGCATTAGCCAATCCTTACTTTACTGACGGCAGTGTATGATTGGATGGCATTTTGATCAAAAAGGGTTATAACTGCGTAAGAATAAAATTACAAATTTAAATTTGCTAGTGCTATTGTAACATTGACATCAGCAACTAACAGACCAGTTCATAACTATACAAGAATAGTACATTTTGAAACTTAACATTATCTGTCTAAATGGTGGATTAAATAAAAAATATTCACAACTCATTAAGGCCATGATAGTTTGCAGATTATATTACTGTTGTTTTACAATGTATTTCACATTTCATGGGTGAAATTTCCAGATACAAAAAAGGTAGAGCAAATTTGAGCAGATCTGTCTTTTTTAGATTTGGAAGGACAATGTGCAAACTGTGAATCTTCAAACTGCTAACTATCGTATTCACGCAACTGCAATAGAAATCTAGATTTGCTAAAAATGGCAAAAACAACAGACAACATAAAAATGAAATCAGTGTTTTTCAGTATCTGAAAGATGTTTATGGGGTCAGGGTGATACAGCTATGAGTAAGTTAATTAGCAAGGTTTTAAAACCAGATGAAAGAAGCACATCATGGATCATCAAGGACCCCGACCAATGAAGAAGTTTAAAACATGTCTGTCTGCAAGGAAGCTCATGGCCACAGTCCACCCCAACCCCCGTCCACAGAAAGCACTCTGTAAGAGAAGTCATTTATTCCCAGGTCCATGTAGAATCCAATTAGTCAAAGTAACTGACTGGTGTGCTCTTTTTTTTCTCCCTAAATACAAAACAGCATATCTAGTTTCCAGTAGCTTTCTACTTCCACTTCCACTTTACCAAGTTCAGAGGGAATCAGTGTCTGACTCCTGTCTCTTAGGCCTTGCTAAAACAACATTAGCCTGCTGATAACTCAACTGAGGCTGATGCTCAAGGCATTGTAGATGAGTTGTTGCAAAAGTATTTGGATAAAATTAAAGAGTGAATGGTTAGTGTTGTACAAACAGGGCTCAGAACACAAAGTCTTAATCAAACATTTGACCATAAAGCATAAAATATATCCAGAAGCACATCTCAGTTTCTAGGTAAAAGACATTTTAAAATAACAGGGAACCATTATTTTAGGACAGAAAACACAAACACAATTAACATTAGTTTAAACTTCTTTATGTTAAGTGTGTGTCTATTTTAAGTTTTATTTGTTGTAATATATTTTTTTGTTTGCTTTCAAGGTAATTATTGGGATCAAATTAGTTTTACATTATAGGGACTTCCTAAGATGGTCATTATTTAAAAAAACAAAACAAAAAAACAAAACAAAACAAACCAAAAAAAACCCACTTATTGACTAAATATTTTTCCTGTAGATAACTAATAAACAGAGTCCTAAAACTAACGTTTTCCTAAACAGGAATGAAATTGACAACCTTCCTTTGACTTCCGAACACAATGCTGTCCTAATTATTTTTAAATAGTCAGATAAAATTTTATCTAGGATGTCATGTATTCCAAAACACATTGTGATAACACTGTCATGCTGAATCAGATTTTAAGGGAAGACTTACTTATGTGACTAGAATTGGTATGTTTCCAGTTGCGAACTCAAGGTTTTAAAGATAAAAAGGGGAAAATGACTGATAGTCCTCAAAGTGTTGAAGGAGTTATATGTCAAAAAACTGTATTTCCCACCGAATTACATTTAACAAGCTAGGGTATTGTGTCACCATCAGCGAATGTTATCAGCTATTACACAAACCCTAAATACCCTTATGGCAGGGATCTACTCCCCTGTGTGGCTTGTGGGAGTCTCAGTAATAAAATGCGTGGAACAAGAAAACAATTACATGCACATCAGTACAGCACCCGATATTTGAGAATAATCCATGGATAAGGACTGGTGGGGTTTCTCTTCTGATATGACTCTTGTTATTTTTTTTTACAGACGCTGCTGTTACTCCACTTTGGCAGTTCTATTATCTGAAATGAAAGGCAGACACACAAATCTAGTTCAAAGGAACTGTCCGATGCACTTATGTGTTAACTCTTCCTTCACAAGGCTTCAAGTTCATTTGGAAACGTTTTTGTAACAGGTTTCCAAAAAACAATTCTTCCTGGGATTACTTTTTTTTCTTCAGTCGTTTAAAGCTAGCTAGGCTTTCAATTATCTAAATTTTCTATAGATTAATAAAGTGTGTATTTGCCCACAGGGTTTATTTGTTGGACCCCTTTATTTATTTTACTAAATACAATTAAAAAACAAACAAACAAACAAAAAAAAAACAGTGGAATGGTGTCTGTGATAAAGCAGGTTCATGAGTTTTAGGCTGGACTAACAGCTCTTCTGATTACTGTAACTGGACATCATCTACATGCTTTTTTGCAAACGCCATACATGCTTTATGATGAGGCTTTTTGAGTAATGGCTTCTTTCTTGCCACCCGTCCATACAGGCCAACTTTGTGAAGGGACACAGAACTTTTCAAATATCTCAAGGTCATTGTTAGCTTCAGAGTGACATCCCAAACCAGTTTGCTGCTTGCCCAGCTGCTCAGTTTGGGAGGGCGATCTGATCTGGGTAGTGTCTGAGTGGTATGATACATCTTCCACTTCTTAATGATGGACTTCATTGTACTGAGAGGGATCATCATCTTTGAAATGTTCTTGTACCCTTCTCCTGCTCTGTACCTCTCTACCACTTTATCCCTGACTTGTTCTGAAAGCTCCTTGGTCTGCATGGTTGCTTTGTTGGATCACTATGTGAGTTGCAGCTTGAAAGTCTTTATATACCTGAGAGAAATTATTTACAAGTTAAACCACTTTGAGTACACAGAGGCTGAAACCATTTCACAAATTTTGTGACCTTTCAAACAAATCATTGCACCTGAGCTGATTTTGGGCTACAGTAGCAAAGGGGTTGAATACTTACGCAACTGAGATTAATCTGTTTTTCTGTGTAAATCTTACTTATTTATATTTTGTGTAGATTGTACATGTAAAGTCTAATTTGAAAGCGTCGTGGAGTACGCTCAGGTGCCAACAAAATGTGAAACCTTTGCAGGGGGGGTGAATACTTCTGCAAACCACTGTATGTATTTGGAACTGGAATGTTTATGTATGTTGATTTAAATGATTGCCAAACATGTGTCTGCAAAGTTACTCTTGTGAATTGTAATCAGAGCTGTTGAGCGCTGTGTTAAAATCCAGCTTGGCACACTTATCCTGTTTTAACACAATAAACTGTTGATTTAATTACAAACCTCAGAGTATTTTTTGTTTCTGTGTTTGTGCATTGGTAATAATTTTTCTGTTTTAGTGGTTACCCCATAGTGGCTAAACAGTATGTGTAACTGTGTTGCTCTGGCCCTTGGCGCTTGTATGACTGAGTTATGAGGTCCCTAAATCTGTTGTAGAGGGTAATAGGATGGAAATGTAGCATTTGTTACATTTACTGAAATTAAAATAATAATAAAAGTCTAAAATTAAACTGATTTGATTATTACTAGCCGCTATATGATTTTTAAACCGATCAAACTTTGCAATCGAGTGACAGCCCCTCAATATATATATATATATATATATATATATATATATATATATATATATATATATATATATATATATATACACACAGTGCCTTGCAAAAGTATTCAGACCCCTGACCAATTCTCTCATATTACAGAATTTCAAATGGTACATTGAAATTTCGTTCTGTTTGATATTTTATTTTTAAACACAGAAACTCAGAATCAATTATTGTAAGGTGACATTGGTTTTATGTTGGGAAATATTTTTAAGAAAAATAAAAAACTGAAATATCTTGCTTGCATAAGTATTCAACCCCTGTGCTGTAGAAGCTCCCAGTTTACACCGATGAAAGAAATTGTCCTAACGAGGACACAATTGCCTTACCATTGACCTCCACTTGTGAACCATTAAAGTTGCTGTCACATTTTCTGGCTAAAAACCCCACTGTTGAAGGATCATTGGTAAGGCTGTGAATATGAAGGAAAATGAAGACCAAAGAGCATTCTACAGAAGTTAGAGATAAAGTAATACAAATGCATAGATTAGGGAAAGGGTACAAAATAATATCCAAGTGTTTGGATATCCCAGTGAGCACAGTTGGATCAATAATCAAGAAGTGGAAGCTGCATTACACCAACCAGGCACTGCCAAGAAAAGGCCGTCCCTCAAACAAGAAGAAGACTTGAGAGAGAAGCCACAGAGAGGCCAACAATCACTTTGAAGGAGCTACAGAGTTCAATGGCTGGGAGTGGAGTAATGGTGCACCAGTCAACCATATCAAGAGCTCTGCATAACACTGGCCTGTATGGGAGGATGGAAAGAAAGAAGCCGTTACTCAACAAGTACCATCTGAAAGCGCGTCTGGAGTTTGCCAGAAAGCATGAGAGTGACCCAGCTGCGATGCGGGAAAAGGCCTCAAGACACACCATCCCTACAGTGAAGTATGGTGGTGGCAGCATCATGCTGTGGGGATGCTTCTCATCAGCAGGGACTGGGCATCTTGTTACAATTGAAGGAAGAATGAATGGAGCAAAATACAAGAAAATACTGCAAGAGAATCTGCTTCAGTCCGCTAAAAAACTGAAGCTTGGGAGGAAATTCACCTTTCAGCAGGACAATGATCCCAAGCACAAGGCCTAAGCAACATTGGAGTGGCTCAAGAACAAAAAGGTGAATGTCCTACTGTGGCCCAGTCAAAGTCCTGATCTCAATCCCATTGAGAATCTGTGGCACTATTTGAAAATTGCGGTCCACAAGCGTCATCCAACCAACCTGAGCAACCTGGAGCAAATCTGCCAGGAAGAGTGGGCCAAAATCATTCCGACACTGTGTGCAAAGCTGGTATATATTTACCCCAAAAGACTTAAAGCTGTTATTGCAGCGAAAGGTGGCTCTACCAAATATTAATGTGTGGGTGTTGAATACTTATGCAAGCAAGATATTTCAGTTTTTTATTTTTCTTAAAAATATTTCCCAACATAAAACCAATGTCGCCTTACAATAATTGATTTTGAGTTTCTGTGTTTAAAAATTAAATATCGAACAGAACGAAATTTCAATGTACCATTTGTAATTCAGTAATATGAGAGAATTGGACAAGGCACTTTATGTATATATAGACACACACACACACACACACACATTACTGGTCAAAAGTTTTAGAACACCCCCATTTTTCCAGTTTTTATTGCAATTTAAGCAGTTCAAGTACAGTGAATAACCTGAAATGGTACAAAGGTAAGCGGTAAACTGCCAGAGGTTAAAAAAAAAAGTTTAGGTTACCAAAAATTGAAAAATAATGTACATTTTAGAGTTATACAAAAAGGCTGTTTTCAGGGAACAAGTAATGGGTTAACAACTTACAGCTGTTCTGCAGCAATGGAAGTAAATTAAGCCTTGCAAGTTGATGCTAACAATTCATACAGGTGTCCCAACTTTTGTTGATTACTTACAAACCCTCTGTTTGTATAAAAGCAGTGTTGGAACAAACTGTGCTACTACACCCTCTTAAGCATTATTTGGACAGTACTGTACTGCAGGAACTAGTATATTGCTATCATAATGGCAAGAAAAACGCAATTAAAAAAGGAAGACAGACAGACCATTATAACCCTTAAAAGTGTAGGTCTTTCCTTTAGAGAAATTGCAAAGAAAGGCAAGGTGTCAGTGAGTACAGTTTCCTACACCATCAAAAGGCACTTGGAAACTGGAGGAAACTCTGACAAGAGGAGGTCTGGCAGACCCAAAGCCACAACAGAATCAGAAGACAAGTTTCTGAGAGTCAACAGCTTACGTGATAGGTGGCTCACAGGACAACAGCTTCAAGCACAGCTTAACACTGGTCGAAGTAAGCAAGTCTCAGTTTCAGCTGTGCAGAGAAGACTTCGAGCTGCAGGTTTGACAGGTCGAGTGGCAGTAAGAAAGCCATTGCTAAGATGGCAAAATAAGAAAAAGAGGCTTGGCTGGGCCGTGAAGCACTGCCAGTGGACTACTGAAGACTGGAAGGTCTTATGGACTGATGAATCAAAATTTGAAATCTTTGGTTCATCACGCAGGGTTTTTGTATGCCGTTGAGTAGGCGAAAGGATGGTTCCTCGGTGTGTGACACCGACTTTCAAACATTTATGAAGAAGCGTGATGGTCTGGGGCTCTTTTGCTGGATCCAGAGTCAGCGACTTGCACAGAGTGAGTGGCACCCTGAACCAAAACGGCTACCACAGCATTTTGCAGCGCCATGCAATACCCTCTGGTATACGCCTAGTTGGTCAGGGGTTCATCCTATAGCAAGATAATGACCCAAAACATACCTCCAGGCTATGTCAGAACTACCTTAGAAGAAAAGAACAAGACGGTAGGCTTCAAATCATGGAATGGCCAGCACAGTCTCCAGACTTAAACCCCATCGAGCTGGTTTGGGATGAACTGGACAGAAGGGTGAAAGCAAAGCAACCTACAAGTGCAACACATTTGTGGGAACTTCTGCAACAGTGTTGGGAAGAACTTTCCAAACAATATTTGATTTCCATTGTAGAAAGAATGCCACAAGTGTGTTCGGCTGTTATATCTGCAAAAGGTGGCTACTTTGATGATCTGTCAAAAGGTTGGGAAAGAACTTATCATAAAAATAGATTAAATTTTGTTACTCAAAAACGTATTCCATGATTTATTTTTTTTCACTCTCAGCTTGTTTTTTTGTTCTATGCTACTTTGACAAATTGTAGATTAAAATTTGTTTCAGAATTCCTGATTTATGTGGAGCATTGAGACATTAAATTTGTTTGTTAATTTCATAAAACTGGAAAACGGTGGGGAGATTTTTCTAAACTTTTGTCGACCCTAAGCTGGAATAAGCCTTCTTACGATGTGTTCAGTACTCACAAACAGATTTTGCGTGTCTCTAGTACCAGCGTCAGAAAGTAGGTGTATGAAAAGCTGTTTAGATTATCAGATTTATGTAGATTATCTAATCTTTACAAGGGAAAAAGCCTGAGCATTCGGTCGTAGATTGATTTACTAAAATTTAAGTCAAAGTAAGCGCTTCAATGTTACAGCGGGCAGCTATGCAAATAGACGCCTACTAGATCTCGGAAGCTATTGGCTGTTCACACTCAGTAGTCATTTCTAAATTATTATATGTATCATGCTTTAAAGTTATATAATATATGTTTTTTTTTTTTTTTCATTAGTAGGCTTTAATCATTACTCTCGAAAAATAAACAGATCTCCGGATATTTATCACAGCAAGGATATTCTATATATATATATATATATATATATATATATATATATATATATATATATATATATATATATATAGTTGTAACAGGGAGAGATCTGTACTGACTCTGCTGGCGTGTTCACGGGCTGCAGGAAGAGGGCGGCAGTCGCCCAACAACCGCCTGTGAGTCATGGCAGTGACACGGGGAGGTGGGAAAGTGGGAGTGTGGACTTTCCCCCTCTCTGAATGGCTGAGAGGCGGGTCTTGGGTGATTGTTGGTCCTATAAAATAACGCTCTGCTGTTTCCTCAGGTCTGCCCACTTAGACGCGCTAAGAGTGCGGAAGCTTTGATTCGGGACCGGGAATCAGCCGGGAGAGAAATAAAGATTCACAGAGAGAGAGAGCGGGGAATCCTTGGGCAGACCCTGGCGTATTGTGAAAGAGCAGGCTAGATAGCCAATAGAGTAGAGTAGGACGGTGATCCGGGTCGTGCGGGTAGTGTGGGCAGCGGCGACCGGGATAACGCTGTCGAGTGCAGCACCTTTTATTTGTAGTTTTGTTACTGTTTTGTTTTCCCTTATTCTTATCGCCTTCTGTTTTCATTATTATTTCTTTGAGCACCTGCGAGTGCATTTGCTGTTTGTGTACCAGCTGTGGTATTTCCGTGGTGCTGTCTATCATCGTTGATAGGCAGCCCATGGTCAACAGTGCCCTCCGCCGGAGAAAAATAAGAACTGGTCTAAAATAAAACTGGGCACCTGTGTGGTGTTTCCAAGTACACCTGTCTGTCTCCTGGTCAGTGAATTACCCACACCCCTTCCACAATAGTGTAAAATACAAGAACAAATTGCATTTTAACCTAAACTCTAGATTCAAGTTTCCTATATTAACAGCAGTTCTGGCTCCACAGAAGAGGCAAGTCTCCTTTACAAACTCCTACCTGCTATTAACCCTAGTACTAGCAGTAGCAGATCACGTGATCTGAGGACAGGTTTTAATTGGAGGAGCCCAGAGAGTTTTTTTTTAGTTTAGTATTTTAGTTGGAGGAGCAACTGAAAGCCTTCCATCCCCTGCTGAAGCACTGCTGTAGGCTTACTATGTGATTAGTAGTGAATTGTTGAATAATGGACATTGCATCATTCGGTTTCGCATCCAATTTTCTGAAGGTGATTTAAAAAAGTAAACAAAAAAAAAAGAAATCCATCATAATGGTAGGAACATTTTAAAAACACTATATTTAAACACAGCTGTGTATCCCAGGCTCTGCTCTTTCAATTTTCATCCCAGCAGGGAAAATAGATTTTGTTCTGGCAATGTCTTTCTGCTGGAAAATGTCATGTATACAGATGATACTCAGACATCCTGCATATAGTATGGCAATTCTTTGTATGTACGTACAGTACACCGTCACCCAGCTCTTAGTTTTTCATTTAAATAATGATAAGAAATCAAACATTTTCTTCGGCAAATGTTTTTTTGTAGCATTATTAGGCGTACGTTGTTATTGCCTTTTTGTCAAATCGCACCATATATGTTAGTGACGTGGTCTTGAAATCTAAATCCTATATTAATGTTTTATAAACTGCATTTTTAAACTTATGCTGGCAGTTTGTAACAGTTAAGTTTATTAGAATAAATTTAGATGGGCTTGTAACAGGGAAAGATCTGTGCTGACTCTGCTGGCGTGTTCACGGGCTGCAGGAAGAGGGCGGCAGTCGTTCAACAACCGCCTGTGAGTCATGGCAGTGACACGGGGAGGTGGGAAAGTGGGTGGGTGGACTTTCCCCCTCTCTGAATGGCTGAGAGGCGCGTCTTGGGAGATTGTTAGCCCTATAAATTAAGGCTCTGTTGTTTCCTCAGATCTGCCCTTTTAAAAGCGTACAGTGCGCGGAAACTCTGGTCCACGACCGAACGGAACGGAGGTTCAGAGCGAGACAGTGAGGGAGGGGATCCCTTGGGCAGATCCCTGAATAAGGATAGCTGAGCAGGCTAGGTAGCCGGCAGCGTAGGACGGTGATCCAGGTCGCACGGGCAGCGGCCCTTCCACAGGGCTATTATTATGTTGTCTCTGTTGGCTAGCGGAGTAAATGAGTTTAATAGTCGAATTGGGGGTAAAATGTTACGATGTTATGAAAAGTGTCGTCAGTCAGAATACAATAATAACATTCTACTGCTGCGGTTCTGTTTAAGGGAACCCCAATCCCTTTGTCTTTTTTTTTCTGCCTCCCCATTTTATCTGGCCACCAGCCGTCACTGCAGTATTTTTTTAAAATGCAGTTTCAGTCACAGATAAGCGCACACATAACATTCCCACCTAACCTGAGTATAATTGGTAGTGTTGCATGATGCTGTAAATTCAGTAGTGCCTAAAAGATTAAATATACCCTGTGAAACTATCGATTTTGAACAGAGTTTATATGCACCTGTCTGTAGTAAATAGCTGTTGACTTCATTAGATCTCTGGGGGTCAAACTTCTGCATAGTCTACAGTTCACCATGACCTGGTACTAGCTAGTCATATAATTATATGCTTGATAGACAAATGGCTTGTTTATACAGGTGTTGCCTCTGGTAGACCTCCGGGGATTAGGCATATCCTGCAAAGCCCATTCTTTATCATGAGAAATAATTTGCTAGCATGACTTATGTACTGAGGCACTGGATCCAGAAACCAACCACCAGTACTTATCTGAAAAGACACATACAGAAAACAAAATGCACAAACACACTGGTAGAGTTAACACTCCCTACACTTTCCTATATGGTTGGAGTAGGTCTTGGGTGTGGCCAAAATATCCACCAGATCAATATATTATATATTATCGCCTTATATTGCAATATAACTGACCGTTTTGGTAAAAGTACAACCCACTACTAGGTGTTTATGTTACAGTAGAATATTGTTATAATGTTAGAAAAAAACTTACCAGGTACCAGGATTATCTACACTCCTTTGAAATGTAATTATTTTCCTTCAATGTATCTTGATTTTTGTTATTTAATGTGTAAAGGGACTAGTAATTGTCCAAAGGATTCACCCATGTGCTGCACTCAATTCCGTTGTGGTCATAACAGCATTGCAACATGTTTCGTTGTTGGCAGAAATTTTGAAAGTGAACAAAAATGATACAGTATATGCCAGAATGCCACCACCTAGCACATTAAATCAAACCTCATATTATATATATATATATATATATATATATATATATATATATATATATATATATATATATATATATATATATATATATATATATAATTGTTTATTTTGTGAGAAAGTGAATTCCCTAAAGTGAATTCCTGTTCAGTCATTGGTTTCACTCTCATTGTTTACAGTATTTTTATTACTGGTGTCTACCAAATTTGATTGACAGATGACTTTACCAGTCGTAAACAAAGAATAAAAGTAAAGTAAAAGTAAGAATAATCTGGAATTTAGTAACTCTCTTTGAAAGGAAAAAAGTCTGGATAAAATGTGTGTGCTTTTCTCTACCCCATTCAGAAACAAGTGGCCTGGGCTGGACTGAAATGGTGTACACAGGTGAATAACATATCACAATTACAGTCACTTTAGATGTAAAACAAATAAATTCACTTTGAGTCATTAAAGGACATTATAATGGGTTGCAGTCATGACGTTAATAAACAAAGTTTGACAATAATTAGCATTATCAATAATAAATCAACTTTCATGTGTTTTACGTACATCCAATTAGGAAAAATTCTTTCAAAGTTAGACAATGCCAGTTAATAATTCAGTTTTACTGAGCTTCAGGCTAACTTCAGATAGAAAACACTTTTGATCATGAAAGTCTGTGCCTGATTGAAGTAGATGTGCAAAGAAACTAAACTGCTATCACCTGGTGCAATATTGTAACAATCACTGATGAAGCACTCTCTTGTCTGTAGAGCTAATGTAATTGTGTATGCAAATGATCTTGATTGATCCACGTGAAAATTTGTAGAATAATTATCACCCTGTGACAGAGATCGAATGATTCTTGGTGTTAGATCTCCCTCCTGACCTGTGTGGGTGCTGTGTAAAGGGAACTGAGTACCCTGGACTAAATGGCATGACAATTTATTCCCATAGGTAGGCGGAAGTTGGCCATCTAGAAAAGGGGAGGAGCTACAGTACCAGAACTCAATGACCTGGACAGGAAATGGCGTGGCATCCGCGGATTGGAGGAGCGGATGCGCTCGTTAACCAAGGTGTCATGAGGGAGGGTATAAATAGGGGTCATAGTAATCCGTTCCTTTCGTAAATGGTTAGAAAAGACCTAAAAGGAGACCCTGTATCGCTGGAAACTGTTGTGTTGTGTTTGTTACTTTGTCTCGTTAAACTGTCTGTCTGTTTTTCTAAAAGACTACTAACACTATTAACACGATCTGGAGCTGTAGCCACAGGCCAGCAACAAACCTGAACACCAGCACTTCCCTGTTTCACTAAGAACGGTCTTTCACCACGAGAACTTGATTCACTCACTGTAGGAACTGTGTTTGTGTATTGTGTTACGTGTGGATGAGGACCAAGACTGGACTTTTGGTTTCGGGTCAAACCAGAGAATTACAAAAGATGTGATACATGCCGCTGTATCAGTTCCTTCATTTATTATTTACAAGTGTTTCCCATAAGTCTCTGGACATTGTAATTTATTCAATAAACACCCTTACACCTGGATATCGTTGTCTGTCTGCTTATTCAGCACTGCATTGCATCACCTGTATTCACTCACCACTTTGTCACACGTGGTGTTAGAGTGGGATAGACTACGCAGCATTGTCGGTGCTGCTGGTGCAGCTGGTCAGCAGACAGGAGGCTGAGGAAAGATGGTGAGAGGAGAGGTACACGCCGCTGACTGAGAGGGTCGGGCTGGCGATACCGCCCACGGCTTCAGCAGAACCAGTCATGGTGGCCCCGAAAGGGAGAATGCACAAAATAATGGTGGGGGATGACCCAGAAGCTTACTTGGTGGCATATGAGTGGCTGGCTACCACCGCATCATGGCCCCAAGAGTTCTTGGCAAGCCAACTGGGACCCTGCCTAATCGAAGAAGCACAGGCAGCCTACCAGGCTATGGCTGATGACGACGACGCTTAATACTACCTGGTGAAGCTAGTCATTCTCCGGTGGTCGTGCAAAAACTATGTGACCACATAGGACTCCCTGGTATCAGCACAGACCAGTCTTCTCACTGCTCCAATACAGCGAAGCAAACAAGCAACACCTCCTCTCTCTGCTCCCCCCCCACCACCACCGAAACTGGGTCAACAACCTCCCAGACGGTCGACCCCAATGGGCAGCCTTGCCTCCCCTCCATGGAGACCAAGGTTGACCCCCAGCTGGGGTAGAGGTGCTGCCCCTGCCCCGTTGCCATACCAGCAACGGGACAGATATCTAACGAATGTTCCCTCTTTCCCCCTATCTGTTTCAGATGTCACCAGCATTTTCATTTCACAACCATGCCGTTTGGGCTTAATGGTGCACCCGATTCCTTTCACAGACTGATGGACCAGGTTTTACATCCACATGGTGACTATGTGGCAGCGTATATCGACGATGTGGTTATTCCACCTGGCGAGAGCATTTGGCTAGGATCATGGCTGTCCTTCAGTTTCTAAGGGTAGCCCGGCTGACGGCTAACTTGAGAAAATGTGCATTTGCTAAAACAGAGACACGATATTTGGGATTTTGGGAAGACTAGCAAGGTTTTGGAGTAAACAGCTTTGATTATTTAGCCCATGCTGTCAATAATAAGCAAAATAGACAACATTAGCCAGGTGACATATTTTTATAGTTGTAATAAAGTTACAGTTATGTGTTGTCATTTTATATGTGTGTGTTTCATTTAATACATTGTACAAGAGAAATTTTAAGAAGGAGCAGTTTAAAACTATTGGTAGGCACAGATACATGCTTGGGACTGTCTATTGTTGACTGACAGAAATTTCAGATTTCTACTTGAAGACCTGTCTTAATCTGAAAAAGGTTCACTTTCGAACCTAATCAGATGTAACCATACCCTTTGGCTTAAAATGCCCAAATAACCCTTACACTCCTTTCTAATAATAATAATACAAATAATTACATTCCAAATTGCAAACCTGTAAGCAACAGCAGGTATTGGAAACAAAGCAGACAAACTGGAATCCGCAGTCTACTAGAAAAAGGTATTTAAATATTTATAGGCTAAACTGAGTTGTACATGAGTTGTCAGGGCTGATGGAAGAATGACCACTGGGATTTGAATATAGCCCTTCCCAGCTTCCCACATGCAGCCACAGGAAGGAAATGGTGCAGAAAACATGAGGAGGATCTTCAAGGAGGTGTTGAAGGCTTGTAGTGATGATGAGTCTAATTCCATTGCCACCAGGAGTTCCCTGGGAATCCGAACAGACTCTGAATGTACAAATCATTCCAGCCCTGAGCCCTCTTGTGCTGCCTGTAAATGGACCATGAAAGTTCCTGTCAGGACAGGAAGAATATAAACAGCACGGAATAGGAAACATTTGTTAGCCAATTAGAGGCCATTAACATACCGGTCCTTGCTCCTGCCTCTCGCACTCCTCAGATATGAAAGCTCTTGCTTAGTTGTATAGGTATTTAAAACCTGCCATTTGAGCATTGCTCTGAAGTATAGGGGTAGTGCCTACAAGGAATGCACTGATTTATTTACTTTTTGGCCGATTCCAATTGTCGATAATAACATTTCTATAATCTGGCGATGCCGAATCAGATTTTTACATTATTGTTATGAACTGTGAAGTCAGTAATTTGGATTTTCAAGCTTGTGGAAATTAAATACCAAGATCAATATTCATCCTTTCAAATGTAAAAATTTGAAATTTGATTATGGATTTCATCAATTTGTGTAAGCATTGCACTGGTTCACAATCTTCTGGGTCTGTGATGTACACCTCGGCCCTTTAATTACCTTGCCCATATCAATAGGTGACCCCAGGAGTACACTGATACTCTACCCCTAATTTGATTTAATATTCATCTACATTAACTTTGTCTTTAAAATGTTTAAATCCTTCAGAACTGGCCATATTGGGTGGAAATACACTTTGTTTGTATTTTTACTTTTCTAAACCCCACAGTGTTTTAATTCAAGCTCATAGATTCTACAGTTGATGGATGTGAATGAAATCCTCTGTCAGTCAAAATTGACTTTTTAAAGGCATGTTGAAAACACTTGTTGCATAACTGCAATAACCCTAGGGTGGATTGTGTGTAAGTCAGAAGAAAAAAAAAACTCTACTGTACTGACCTGTAGTAACTGTAGTACTCCACTTGGTCAGTTTATTTCCTTGTACATGTAAACAGACCCAATGTCATTGCTTAATAAAACAACAGTGGAATTGAGAGACCCTCTTAATTCTACAGGGATTCCTGTACAGAATCTGAATATGCTGTAATAAATATTACATCATAAAGGACTAAACTTTGATTACATATTTATCTCTGCTGTCTTTCATTACTAAATCAAACTGTCAAAATGACAAGATTGTGTTGAAGAAACTATTTTATTATATTCATTATTACTTCAGTGGTCTCTGGTCCTTTTTTTATTTTAAAATATTCCAAAGGTAATAAGACAACAGTGTGTAGCTATTTTAGTTTTTTTTTAAGGACACAGCTCTTTTTTTTTTTTTTTTTTTTTTTTTTTACTTCTTGGCTGCTTTTGTTATCAACAGACATAATCTTTAATCCTTTACTTTTCAAACATTCACAAAGATAATTAAAGATGTTTATCACAAGAAAATGAATGGTATTTAATGGACACTCAGAACAAAGGGTTTGTTTAAATAAATTGGATAAATGTTGGACAAAATGCTTCATATTGTGGGAGGACACATGCCCAGATGGTGTGTTAAATCTTTGATGCAATTGTTCTTTCTCTACAGTGGTGAAAGGTTATGAGGAAGTTTTTTTTTTTTTTAATAAGGTAAATTTTGTAAGAAAATAAGCGGTTGGTTTGATCATACGATACCTCAGTTAGAGAATTAACTATACTAGGAAATCCATCAACATTGCATTGACTTTTGTTTAGGAGTATTCCTATGATAGACATCAACAAGGTTTTTGCAATCCAGGGTGATTCCCCAGTGTGACTTTATATGTTCCTGACCACTATCTTGTACATAAATTTGAAGTTGTTGTTTAGTATGCATATATAAATTATGAGGGATCATTCTCTATTGTTGCATCTGCTTACATCATCATTTATTTTGTACAGTTTTTGTAATGAAGCAGAAACAACAATAGAGAATGATAAAACAAGCATTACATAGAGAATAGGATATTAAACTGAAGCAAAACAATCATTTAATGTTCATATTCCAGTCGTCTTTCTTTTTTTGAAGATAATACTGTCCTTTAATAAACAGGAATTACATACCGATATATTAGCATCAGTTTCAAAACAAAGCTTTAACCTTTCTGCTATGGTGAAAATGACATAGCTTGACTTGTGTATTGTGTATCAGGAAAGCACTACCGAAAGTGTACCGTAACATACTCCACGATTACCTAGTTTGAATGTAAAAAATAAGTTGAAAAAATGTACTCAAATTAATTTTTCTTTAGAAATGTCCTCATAAGTGTGATCTCCTACCTAAAAACTGTGATATTATCAACGGTAGCCACAGCCCTCAGAAACTTGATAATTTGATAAATACTATGTTTGGTTTTGATTTTACACCAAATTGTTTGACGTGTGCGCAACATGAAGATAGATCTGTCAACTCATCAACATCTTCTGTAAAAAAAATAAATAAATAATAATAATAACAAATTTGGATCAGTAAACCTTCTTCACTATATAAAGCAATTTAGTATGCTCTCTGGTAATGCTGCACTTTAAAATCATGGTATACAGTAATCGAAGCTAAAACCTAAGATACTGAAATGCAGCACCTCATAGTAAAAGGTATCTCTATTGGTTTGGGGCTTTAGTCAAATTCATTTTGATTGGAGAGTCATCGCTGAAGTGTATCCTATGAATATTTCACTACATGTAATATTTTTTTTGGATGATTGTGTATGTTTTCTGTTACTTGTGATCGCCGAATCTCCTGACAAAAAACAAAAAACTAAAATTCACTTGTCTAGCTTTCTGTCTATCTAACTCTACTGTAGTTTTGAAAGTATATAAAACCATCCCTGATTGGTTGTTGAAGTCTTTGGAGATGTTAAGCAACCAACGGTGGTTAAAAAGACTTAAAATGGGTGTCTAACGTCACCATTATATCATTGTTCATATATAAATGATTTCTAGCAGTGCCATAGCGGAAGAGTTAAAATGATTATGCATAAAACTGTATAATCTTATCACTTGCAGACCACAGACACTTTTCCCATCAAAAGTTTAGGGTTGAAACTTTCAAACTTCATTACAGTCTTCAATAGATTTCAAAACAAATCAAGAGACACATAAAGACTTTGGTTATTTTTGGCCTGTGAAGGATAAATGAAACAGCCAAATGTTTCTGTCAGAATGCCAAGTGCCTACGGACCTAAATTGACTTGCTTCCAGGAAACCTTTAAGTTAGTTGAGATTTATGCTTCTTCCATTGTCATCTATTAAAATAGTCAAAACGGCTGTTTGTATAAAGGTTGACATGGGCCCCTTTAAGCTTTTATGCTGCACAAATTATATCATTAGGTGTCTGTCTATAGGGTCAACTTTGTCTCAAACCTGAAAGCCAAACACAGCTGAGATGTAAATCCCATTGACAAATGAAGACTGTGGACAAAGATCAGAGATAACGTACAACAAATGGAATTTCCAAACACCCTCTCTTGACACACATACACCTGATAAATTAAACATTTAAAAGTAGAGATGAAAAGGACAGTGAGCTTAAAAATATTCACATACACAATCAGGACTCATTTATGCAGAATTTAATGTTGATAATAACTGGTAAATTAGTCACGTGTTAAGCACAGCATATTCCATACCTCTCACTTAAAATAAGGAATACAAATTTCTGGCTACCATATAACTGGACTTGTTCTCAAAGCATTTTCTCCAGTTTTTTTTTTTTTTTTTTTTTTTAAGAATATCATATATTTTTTCCCTTTCAGAAAATCTGAAAAAATTACAGACTGCGAGTACCAGTAAAACGTTAGAGGTGTGCCAAGTAACAAATATAAGTAAGCATCCGTAACAAGCATGCTGATTTTTTCAGAGTAGGCGTAATAGATGAGTGCACAGATTATTACTCATATTCATTTTTAGAGTTTATTCCTGCACATGTACCATCAGCATTAAAACATTTTGACTTCAAATTTTTAAATTGTGCTAAAGCACTGTCTGGTTACGTCATGAGTCCGGAAATTAGTTTTTACAGCTTATCTAGATCCTAGCTGTTCTGCTATCCTGACAAACCCACTTTATAGTGTGATGGATCTTCTGTTGCACTGATCAAAGGGAGATTAATTACTAAAGGAAATTAAGTTAGTTAAATAAATCAGTTTTGATATATTAAATAAAAGTTGTTTTTTTTTTTAGTCTTTTAGTAGTTTCATGAACAAAAAAAAATAAATACATTTTAAAACTTTTTTCGAATAGGTCACATTATATATGAAAACATTGTTGGATGCTTTACAGGAACTACCTGTTTTAAAGTGGAACACATCTCGTACTTTAATACTTGCTTCTATAAATGGTCAAAGTATGTATCATTCATGAAAAGACATCCAATGCTTTAATGCACGTACCCATTTATTGAATTGTTAATAAACAGACAACAGATATACCAAATCCTTTTGTATTCCTTTTGTTTAGTATATTTATTAAGACTTTAATTTAGTTGTATGCTCCAACATCTGTCAAACACATAAAAAGCAGCTATATAAAATATTGGAACAATAGTCATGTCTTTTCATTTTCACATGGTTTCATTTCCAGACAACACATATGGTAGATATTTACTGTTTATTATTATAAAACTAAACTTTAATAAATGTGTATTTGTATATCTGGCATTTTTATATTTCAATAATCTGAATGATTGGATAACTGTTATTAGAATGATTGTGGTTTGGATTATAAACACAACCTTCAAGCAATAATGTTATCACAGGTTTTAAATGCATTTGCAACCAATTTATCTCAGTCAACAGCCAATTTGTTTATAAACAACACATTACTTCTTGGCTACAAATTAATAAGTTTCGAAATACCAGGCCAAACAAGAAACACACTGCATTCAATTTGCTTGTTTTAATTTCACATGTGTTCCAACTGAGAACTGCACATCAACCGCAGGTCAAATCTCAGATAGTAATTATTTGCTGGTCTTAGTGAATGTAATTCTATTTAACACTATATTGCCAAAATGCTTGTTGTATAATCTCAATTATATTCATGTGAGTGATACAACAAGCAAGTATTGTGAGCAATGTTTCACCAGCTGTTGCGGTTAGGCACCAGAAGGTTTCCATCTGTGGACAGACCAGTGATCCCAGAAAGGCCTGCATATGTTCTCTGTGCACAGTAGCAACAAGTCTGTGAGATACCAATTAGAAGTAATACAATTAAGATAAAACAGTCAAAAAGTCCAGTAAATATATCAGTAGAAAGACATAAAATAGGGATGGTGATATTGTGTTGTACGATTAATGTAAAAACTAGGTCAACCAATAATAAGAACATTTGTCAGTTCAACTCATTGGTCCACAAAAACGTCTGTGTTTCTGTCTAATTGTTATAAAATTAGTTATCAAATAAAATTAAATAAACATTTCAACAGTACGTCTGTCAATGTTTTCTTTTTATGTGTTCTAATACTTTTACTGACCAGCTCAACATCTAAATGTTTGTGTGTGTGTGTGTGTGTGTGTGTGTGTGTGTGTGTGTGTGTGTGCGTTATATTTAGTTATTAAAGGAATTCGAGAAAATGTATCTATCACTAAGGTTCTTAACATAAATGGGTGCTGCCTTTGGTTTTTGGTTAGTGTAGGTAGGGTTGGCCTTAAGACGAGGTGAGTAGGATGGACACCTAGGGCCCCCACGTTCAACCAAAGTGTGTTTTTTACGTGCTATGGTGCTAGATTTTAATGTAATCTAGATTCTAATTCTAAGAGGGTACATTTTGTTAAAATAATTTACTGTAACACCAAAACACTAAAAACTAATTGGGGGGTGGGGGGGCGGGGATAATTTAGCACCAGTAGGCTCTGTGGTGCTAAACTTTCAAAACAGTTTAGCACAATTTTTTTTAATGATTTGCACCCCTGACTCTGTAACGGCAGCTCATCCTGTTGTCACCTCGCAAGTATGAGTCCTATAAAAATGCTGCAGTACAGGTATGAAAACAGATGAGCCGACAGATCATTCCAGTGACGATTGCTTCTGATGAGTGCAGCTTTTCCAAGCTGAAATTGATCAAGACACATTTACGCTAAGGATGACTCAAAAACAAGAACAAAAAAAAGATTGTCAAATTTGACCATACTGTCAAATGAGATGGAAGTTGACAAGAATTTAGAATACTCAGAATTGACTTTGTACTTTGCTGCCACTAAAGCTAGAAAAATGTCTTTTTAATTTATGTTTTTTATGTAATTTAGAACGTAAAATGTAAAAAGGATTTGATAATGCCGAGGGTTTAATTTGAAAAAATGTTTTTTTGTAAAAAGTGGCAAGTCAAGTGTCAAAGTGTCAAAGAGGGATTTTATTATTATTATTATTATTATTATTATTATTATTATTATTAGTAATAATACATTATTTATTTCTGCCTAGTTATTCTCGCCACCGACCTGTCAGAACCCACTTATAGTCGGGCATTACTATATTTTTCAATAGACCTACTGCGGCATGGTAATTTAAGTGAAAGTTAATACGGAGCAAGGGGACAGGGGACGGATGGACGGACTGACGGACGTGCAGTTTCTGTAGTTGTGGCATAAAGTAATAACATTTCAAATGAACATTAATTTCATTCAGATTGACACATTTTAGCAGTCTTAAACCGTTTTTTCAGAGAAGAGGGGGGATCTCAGCCACACCAGGACAATACAAGGGTGCAAATTTGTGCTAGATTCTAGTGCCAGTTTAGCTCACGTAGCTCAAGAAACATAAAATTATGGCGCCGGTAGACATGCTTAATTTAATTTATTTATTTATGTATTTTTATTCCATAGTAACCATAGATGATGATAGATTCTCTTTGGGTCTGGAGTACTCACATGACCCACCCACACATCCACAAAACCCCCAAAACTCATTGAAGAGTGGGGTTGAGGGAAGTGTGGTTGCTGGAACTTTTAAAACAATTGAGCATCAATCTTCAAAACGATTTGCACCCCTGCAGTAAGATACCAATGTTCAAAAACTTCGGCATGACTATGCTCTGCTTTCTCCTCTCTGCTTGAGATCGCCCATAATGCATTGCGCTGCAACTCCTCAGCTGATTGATGTTTCTGCTCGTTCCTAGTGGAGACTGCTTTACTGACTAGTGATTATACAAATACATTATTGAGAAATAAAAAGTTTCAGTACTGCTGCAATGTGAGGGGGATATTGTGAGGGGGACATGTCCCCCTATGGTTGTACCAGTTTCTGAAACTGAGAAGCTGCTAAACTTACCTAGGATATCAACATCCTCTGAAGGTATTGCTGGAGCCGCAATCATCTTAGAGGGATTGTGTTGAGACACAGGTATTTTTTTTTTTTTTATACATATTTAATATTGAAAATAATAAATGTTTTATATGTTTAGCAACAGTATGTCTTCATGTTATTTTTTTCAGTTCTTGCACTACTCTAAAAATAAAGAACTGATTTAAACAGAGCTTAGTGAGTTTGAAGCAACCATTTGATAAGAGGAAACAGTATTTAAATAGTATTTTAGTCTGATTGTCAAATTAGTTAAGTGAAGTAAAAAAAACATTTTTTCCCTCAACATTGTGAAAATGATTTTTTTTTTATTTTCACACATATAAGTGGACTTGCATAACCATTCACAAAAAACGCTCGCGGTTGAAAAAAATTACCAGGCTTTTCTTCTCCTGCAAATTCTAAACATGACCATTGTAGTTTTAATATTTATTCAGGTGGTCTAGAAAATGGTAGACTTGTGCATTTTTTAAAAATCCTGTGTCACTTTCTGTAATCAATAAATGTGGAGTCTGATCGTAAAACTAATGTCTGGTAAAGCAAACCAACTTTTACTGTGCTAGCTAATGGACAATGAACTTTTGAAACGCAGGTTTTTGTTTTCTTGACATTAGATACTTCCTAAGTTAATGAGTTGTTACTTCAAGTATGCACTGACTGATTTTATTTTATAATGTAAAAGTGCCAGTGTTTGTGTGTTTTAAAATCTAAGACGTTACCGTGACAGTTGTTTCTTAAATATAAAACAAACCCATTATAGGGAAAATTGAATAAACTGACATTTTATCTCCATTTAAAAGTCAAGAATAGCACTGCAACTCCTCAAAATGACATTTGTAGAACCTTTTTTAGGTTAGAACAATAACAAACTAGATATTGGGAAATTGTAATGGGAATGAACTGCTCATAAAAACAGCATTGTTGAAAGTTCCTTTTTATTAATATCTTTGTAACATTCTGGTGAACTCCATTTTAGTCTTTGCTTGCTTGGAAGTTAGCCATGGCAGTTAAATCATCCAAATCATAAGACATAAACTAAGCTCATGACCTCAGTACTCTACACAAAAGAGAAAAGTGTGCATTATTTAGGAATAAATACAGTTCTTTATAAACTGGACTTTACACAACAAAGTCAAAGCTCTAAACAAATGCATTGTAACCTTTGATCCAAAATGTAGTGCTTGACCTAGGAAGCTAATAAAATAAATCAACCCCCTTCAAGCACCAACCTAATACTATAACAATTTAAAATAATGACTACAAATCCATTTGAATTCCAACTGATTAGCTATTTCTGTGATAACCTATTAAATTAATTTGTCCCCATTACTATATCTAGAAAGCACTGAGTTTATGAGCTGTTCACATGATATTCCTACAATATTTATTTTAAGTCATTTAAATCTATGACTGAATTTGTGGTTCACACATGCATGGAAATATACATGCTCTAAAACACACACCTGGAATGGTTTTCCCAACATAAAACTACTAAACTCAGCTACCAAGGTAATTCCAGATAACCTGTGTCAAGGAGGAAAAGTTCTCCAGCAATACTAAAAGATTTGTTAAACAAAACCCTCCAACACATTAAAAGGGAACTTTATGTCAAAATATTTGTTGGTTTTCTTTATTATAGTTTTACCTGATGGAGAAAATATGAAGTCCATGGAGACCAACAGGAAAAGCTGTGTTCAAATAATCTGGTACTTTACAGAAGAAGTGAGTACAACTGTTATTTTTTATCAGATTTTTTTTTGTCATGCAACATAGTTTTACTAATGCAAGTAATGAATGCAACCCTGGGGTATAGTGGACTAGCATAATTGCTAATGGGTCGAATACAATCCAAAAAACACATACTTTTTGAATTATGGTGCTTTTGTGCAAGATTGGGGTTGTCCTTTTTGTGATTGTTTTACTGTATCTGTAACTTTTGTTGCAAATAAAATATTTGCTTTGGACTCACATCAAAAGCATTTCATTCAGGAATAAAATATTGTATGGTGCAGCAAAGCACTTCGCTTCATCCAGCCACAAACACATATATCTATTAATTATGAAACTTGATATTTCACCAAGGAAAACACACAAATGAACAAAATATAGTTTTGTAATGTTTAAAATGATACCATAAAAAAAGAATCATAAAATCTCCCTAAAAACATTTGTTGGAAGGGTTATGCAAAAAAAAAAAAAAAAAAAAAAGCTTAAAAAACATTCTTGTTATGTGAGCTTTTCTGATGCAAAAGAACATCTTCATTTTACAATTTTGTCATTAAGCCATCACAGCAGAATCCCAACATACTGAAAGCAAAATAAAGAGAAGATAAATTAAATATTTGCTTACAGGTGTATACAGGTGTGGATATATTTTCCGTTCTCCAGAGTTTCAAACTGTGTAAACAGTGTAGACTCACCCTGGAGAGTTTTTTTGCAATATTGTTATTCAAGTTCTCGTTATTTAATAAAAAAAATAAAAACTACACACTGTCAGTCTGCTTATGAGTGGGGTATGGAAGCAGCAGGGAACAAAAAACAAAGGAATTGTTTAAAAAATATTTGCATCATTAAATCAGTGGACAGAAAGAGGGGGCCATCCTCCCAAGCAAAAAGCAAACATTTTACTGGTACTGCAGGTGTTGCAATAAGTGACAGTTGATTGTGATTTGTTGTTTGTTAGTTGCTTCTTATATATGTAGAACTGTATTGGGATAAACTATATTTTTTATTTCTGCAAACAGGAAATTATGATATGAAAGAGAGTTAAATAAAAAGTGTTGAGGAACAGCTATTTTTTATTTATTAAACTTTGTTAGAACCAATGAAGCCTGATTTTAAAAAAGTATTTATCTATAATTGAGTTCACCATGCCAGGCTCGTAGAATTGGAGAACTTTTTTGGAAAAAAAAAAAAAATGAGCTTGCTCGCCAGGTGTTTTCTTTACTATTACTTTTAGCTAATGGTTAGAACTTTCTCTTTTTTGTATTTCCAACAAAAATAATCCACAGCCACAGCTCCTGTACATGTTAAAGAGCTGCTTGTGTTTAATCTGCCTTTGCTTTTTCTATAGTTGATCTCAAAGCTTTCCCTTCAAAGTTATTTAATCACACAACAAACATGTTGTTCTCACGTATGTTGACTGGATCAGTCCTCACAACAACACTATAAATGTGCATGGAAATGGAAATGGTGTATTTCACTATGTTGATAGCATGGCAGTTGATGTTTCTTAACACGTGTTACCATATTTATTCATGTATTTATTTATATGTTTGCCTGTGTACTACAGTATTTCACTATGCTTTTACACTTCTGTGTGAAATTCTGCTGGTACTCACCTGTACTCTGTACCAGGACTTATTTTAATGCTGGTACTTGGTACCAGGACTTATTTTATCTGCTTTTCACCCAACATGCATGAATTCCGTTCACTCTTACACAATCCACTAGCGCAAAGTTTCTAAAATGCAGCCACCAGCGGGATTGTGTGTTGCCAAAACAGCCCCCCAGTAACTCTGCTCTTAATAACCCTTTATTAGGCCCCACTATACTGCTTTCATTCAGCACAGTCCATGCTGCATGCATTTGAGTCCTTATACTGCTTCTGCTTCTGTTAGCTGCTATTGGCCAGCATTAAAGTCGGCATAATCACTGCATGTTTGTATTGTCATTGCCTGTTCAAATTCCTTACTGCACAAATCTCTCCAAGGTCTTGCCTCACCTTATCTAGTACTATCATCTACTATGTTCCCTCACGTCCCTTATGCTCCCATGTCTTATTGCTCCCACCCTCGCCCTGTGCCCAATCCCGTTTCTGTTTCTTTTCCCTTCTTGCTCCCCTTCATTGGAATAGACTCCCACTTATCATAAAACAGTCACCCACACTACGTAGTTTCCACTCACTCCCTCAAAACGCATCTCTTCTCCCTAGCCAATCCTACTGATACTCTTGGCCCCTGACCTCCTGTTATACCTTGACCTGCCTCTGGCCCTCCCTCTATGTTATATTAGCAACTAATCTGTATCTCCCCACCCTATCCCAATAAGTTACATTTTTGTCCACCCATTTTTCTTGACTGTACTGTTTTATTTAAATTTATAAAGCGTCTTGGCTAAAGGCGCTACAAAAACGTAAATAAATAAATAAATGTTGACTAGCTGAGCTTTCATTCTTATCTCATTTTGGCCTGCGTCACAAATCTCCACCCATTTCTCTTTGTGCCAGTGTTCATTGGTTGATCAAAGAGAGAAGGCTTTAGCAGTGTAACATGAAAACAGCGGCATGGAGTAATTATTATTTTATTTAGTGTGGCGGAGAAACTATCTGAATATTCGAACGAACATTGCTGCACAAATGTGAAGGCAAAAACCCAGGTCATAAATTACATAGTTGATAAATATTATAAATGATTATCACAATGAGTTTTGCCTTGCACTGATTTACCATCTTTACTAGAATGTGCACGAATGTTTCTAAAATGGCAAGTATTTGACAACAAGGATTAACATTAAAAAAACAGATCAACAAAGGGCTGCTTCAGATTTAGCAAGCGAGTCAGAATCGGGATACAGATGGAGGTGTGCTTCATTCTTTTCAAACACTGGCCCAACTTGAAGAAGAAAGGTACATGTTAAGTATAGTGATCAATGTTTTGTTTTGTTGAGAGCCTAGTATTTTCTGTTATGAGGCCTGTATAAAACAAAAACCAAAACAGTGAGGTTTCTTTTTGTACAGTGCCCCCTTTTCTACATTTTTTCAAAGAGTTTATTTCAGTTAAATTCACTTGCGTATGCATTTAAAAAAAGGAAGAAGTAAATGTGTATTTTGCCAATTTCTTTATTGTGTAGAAACCATAATACTAGGGATTAAAAAAAAAGTGATGCCTACTGTTTCTATCTGAAATACACTAATCTTTTTCTGGAATAGATCATGGTAATTATTTTACACAGGAACACAACAGAGAAGCAGACATAATATATTGTAGGATAAATAATAAGTAAAAAAAGAAATTGTCGCATCATTGTCGCACGGCCTGGTCCTGTTGTAGGTGAGCACCCAGGGTCTGGAAAGTATGGGGATGATTTCAGAGAATACTATGGCGATAAAATGGCAAAAACATCTTTTTTTTTTTAATAGTGCCTACTACATAAAATATTAGAGGGGTATTTTAGCCCCTATTGTGCATTGTTTGACTTTGACCTTTTTGTATCATGTGCTCATAGCACAGTTGTTTTTTTATACCATGTTTTATAACATCATCCCTTTTTTAGATATCTTGAAACATAACTCCCTCTCTACAGCAGTTACTGCATAGTGAAATATTTCTAAATACTTATTTAAGGTTTAACTTAAGTGTTATATTACAGTACATGATTGAGTGATACATGCAGATGGCACAAAGCTATCAGTATTTTCAGCTTCCTTGTTTATGGTGAATTGTTTATCAGTTATCAGTTACTTTTTAAAGCTTATTTTGTATTCACAAATGTATCACGTCCAGATATGTTTACATTTTAGAAGTATTTATTCACTGGCACTCATGTTGTCACAGTTTTGTTAATGTTTTCACCCAGCTGCGCATATGAGTACCTGCACTTTATTGTTGAGAATTTCACCCCTGGATAGCACACTTAAAAACTCTCCACAAGCTAGTTTTATACTTTGGCATAAAACATAATTGGTCTTGCTCCAGGCTAATACTAAACCTTACAGACTGATTAAGTTTGTTCTTTCTGTTAACAATGATTACGTTTAAGGCAATATATTTTAACAGTTAGCTTTGTCCTACTCCCTGTACCTGGAGTCCAAAATGTTATGGTTATGGTAACTTAGTTCACAATGTGACCCCATTTAACACATTTGGGAAAAAAACCCCACCCAGAATAAGGTTTATTAACAAGCGTGGACCACATATACTGTATTTCTTCTCTGCACCGTATGTCTTAGATTAATGGACACTATGGCTGAATAATTTGTTTTGACGGATAAAGTTCCCATATGCTTCAGTGCCATAATTCTGTTACAGACCCATCTTGAAATCTTCCTGCTTCACTGCACAGTACCAAGTTACAAAATCAACTTGTGACACACCTCCCTTTCGCCTACAGAGCAGCAGTCTCATGGAATTCTCTAGACAGGGAGTAATGATCCTCTGTCATCCTTGGGAATTTTAGACTCAAACCAAGGAGTAAACTAAATTAATTTTGAAACTGTTTTTAAATGGATTTTCCTGTCTACATATGTTTGTCTTGTATATTGTTTCAACTGCTATCTGCATGCCTTTCCCTCAAGAATAAGAGAGTATTTTCAGAATACTATTTTATACCTGTCAAATAAATAACTAGTTTAAATGAATAAAGGTGTTTCAATCCTATACACAAGTTTTTTTTTTTGTAATTTATTTTTTAATGACTTTTTAAGTAAAAGAACGTTCATGAACGATCACCAGTAATGGTTCCCAATCAAACTAGAGCAGGGCAAAAACGGCTTGCAAGCTGTCTTCATCTGGCCCCCTGTGCAATGCAATTTTACCATTAAAAGCTACACTCTGCTATAAATAAACCCAAATCATATTGAGCGATCGCAGGAGACAGCCTAATAAGAGGCGTAATAGCAATTAACAGACAAAAAAAAAGAAAATAAATTAAAACTTAAGGAAAAATTAGACCAACTTCTTCTCAACCATCCGTGCTTTCAGCTGAGCCTTCCCCAGACTGTAACTGGTTTATCCCAGTTTTGCGCACTTTCTTATTCTATACAATTATACTGTTTTTTCTCATTCTAGTTTTTGTTAATCTCACAATGCCAGATATTAAAAAAAAGACATAGTGAATGTCTTCAGTTCCAAGACCGTGGCTGGGTGAATATGTATTTACAGGACATAAAGGGAAATGTGTTTGTTTAATTTGCCAGGAAGCAGTCGCAATTATGAAGGAGTTTAATGTTAAAAAACACTGCTGTAGAAGAAGTACACTGAAACAGAGAGGTTACAAAAGGCAAACAATTTGGAGACAAATTTGTCGGCACAGCAACGTTCATTTTTTCGAGTTTCCGAAACAAGAGAAAGCTACTCAAGCTAGCTATGAAGTGGCACAGCTGATTGCGCAGCATGGAAACCCCTTCACTGAAGGTAATTTTAAAGGACTGTGTCTACAAAATAGTCAACATTGTATTTCTGGAAAAGAAACACGAGTTTCTAAATGTCAGTCTACGAGGAATAGCACAGAGAACAGAGGATTTGGCAAGGAACATAGAGGTGAACTCTATCCCAGCTTTGGTGCATGATGCTCCCACCGTTGCTTGCTTTAAATCAACTCTCAAGACCCACCTGTTCTCTTTTGCTTTCCATGCTTTTTAAGCTTGGTATCTGCTACTATCTTGGATATTCTTGTTGTTACTGCATCTTGTAAAGCGCTTTGTGATGGTGGTCCACTATGAAAGGCGCTATATAAAATAAAGATGATTGATTGATTGATTTATTGATTGATTGATTGCAAAAAGCATGGAATACAAGTCTAGACTGGTTATGTTAAGATAATACAATGCCCTAGTTAGATGCAAGCTGAGTAAAATTAAGTTTAGAACAGAACCTAGAATAGCCTGTCAGGTGCAGCAGTAAAATCTAAAGTACTGGGAACATAACAAAAAAAAGATTATGTGCTTTGAAATTAGCCCCCCCCCCCCCCCCCCCCCCCCCCCAAGCCTTGTTGGGCTGAATGGCCTTTTAGCGTTCTCTAACTTTTCTTGTATTCTTAAAAATCAGAACACAATGTGTAGACACCATAATTGTTATAAAAACTATTTACAAATGCTTTTGAACCTTGTGACTCTCTTGTTACAAGTTTTGTAGGGTTAACAGTATTTTTATTTCCCGGAAAATCTACTTATAGTCCACACTTATGAAGACAAAATTTTGTAAATCAAAAGGTACACACAGTGCATAATGTGTGTACGGCTGTGGGCGCTAAAGTTGCCCTTCACCTTTCACCTTTCCTGAGCACTGAATTAAATGTCACTAATTATTACCTTAAGAAAGATACTGAAGGAATTATGTAATAATACAACATTACCTTCTCTGCAGTTCTAACTGCATGTACACATTTCCATTTTTAATAGCAGATTTTGTCCACAAAGGAAGAAAAAAACTAACTGCATCATTAGAAAAATACTGATAAACTGATAGGTAAAAAAGCAGGAACTGTTGTTTTTCAAACATTTTAAAATCATTGCTACAAAGGAAGATTTGGGGAGTTGTGTGTTTCTTAAAATATTTCAATCACTTTAATCGTGGACTCAAACCTACTTTGTAATGAATGATTTATAACCATCTTATAAAGTGGTTAGTGATATAATATATCCTTTTCACCATGGAAGTCAAATATAAAGCAAGGACATTTTTTTTTTTTTTATCAGCGAGACATTTAATAACTTCCTGTGGTACAAAGCTGTGGCACTATCCCTGCAAAAGAGATCCTCACATCCAGTTCACAGAGCAGACAACACAGGGTTACTTATGAGAAGCTGCTCTGCTGATGATGAACCTATTTTCCAAGAATAGTTTTAACCTTTGGCTGACACCCAAGGAGGCTATTAATTTAACCATGAGATACACTCCAAAATGTTAAAAAGTCAGCAGAACATCTTTCTTGAAGCAGCTCATAACCTCCACCAGGAACTCACTGAAACATAGAAAGAATAGATTGAAAACAAATATAATGGCTCACTTATCAACTTCTGATGCCTGGCACTGCTTCAGCCTCTCCTTGTTTCAAATATACTGCAATTCCTGGACCCCATTTTAATGTCTTACTGCCCTGTAGTCTATAAACATGTATCATCTATCACTAAATATTTACAAGTGAATTGTAAGGGTTGAGTTTTATGCCAGGGTAGGGGATTCATTCCTTTCAAAGCCTTCCCATGATGGATTTGTCTGTGAAGTAAACATCCGGGAGCAGCTCAAAGCATGCCCATAACATATACTATAAAAACAGAGCAGTTTGAGTACAGTAACTCCAGTATCAGAAAACAACACGGTGGTCATAAATGTATGGGAAGAGTTTAAATGTTTATTTATCTTTTTAATAGACATCTATACCTGCTGTCTTTTCACCTCGAGTTCAAGTGTAGAACACATACTGTATGACTGGTCACTGTGCAGTATTTCTGCTTGCATGATTCTTCAGTGTCAAAAGAGTTCTGAATTCCAAAATGCTGAAAAGCTTAACCATAGTTATTGTAGGTCCCTAAAGTAGAAAAGACCAAGCTTTTATTTGAATGATACGTTCATGAATATGCCATAAAATGTTTTGAATAACATTTGTTGTAAATAATGTATAGTGTTTTATTCCTTCATGGTCCAATAATAGTTGAAGGGTGCACCTTCATTGGCCTTTGTCCTCAGGGGCTGGTACTGAAGTTCACTGACACATTATGGAGCTAAATTACAAATTACAGTATCAACTGCAAGCAAGGAACCAAAATAATTCCAAAATGACAATATTATAGCAAGCGCCATTAGGAAGAAAGATAATGGATTGTTTGAACTATGTTCTTTCTTATTGTGTGTTGTAAAAAGCATTAGGAACCTATCCCGTTGTCTGTGTTCTTCATTGAATCTTTCAAGATTAGCAAATTACTTGAGTTTATTTTTTTTTAAATATTTTGGACCTGTCTTTATCATCACTTTAAGGGAATGAACATTTAATGACAGTAAAAGTCGATGAGATAATTCATCATCCAGCCCAGGTCAAGATGGGGGTCATAATTGTTAAAAAATAAAATTAATTCTGAATGTTACAACATTATAAACAGTGGAAATTAATAATAGGGATGGTATAGACATGCTGATTCATACACCTCCCAGAAAGATATGTTGGGTAAGGCATTATCATTTAGTGAACAGTTTTTCATAAAAGTCAATTAAGCTTACTAAAGGCAGTAGAGCTATCTTGAGCAAATTGTTTCAAAACATGATTAAGGGGCGTAACAGTAAGGTTAATGGGAAGGATTTGCAAGGCAAGTAAAGGCAAATAAAGAGGGAGTCACCTCTAAGTAGGATTTTTATTTTCTTTTAAACATGATAATAGCAGGTCATCTAGGATCCAGAAGTGAAGTAGCTGTAGATTTCTTTTCATATCCTGTGCCTGCCAGCGCAAGAACCCAGCCAGGGGTTAGCTCATCTGTGCTGTCAGTGGCAAAGACTAATTGGCTTTTGTTTAACATGCTGACCCCCTCCCACCCCCACCTACCACCCTGCAAGAAGGTAACCAGCCATGTAATCAGTGTGAGATTCATTGTCATCAGCAGTTGCTGTTTGGCAGATTACCAGTACTTTGTTTTTACAGTAAATTCAGCAAAATTAGGTGAGTTTGAGTATGAGACGGCAAATGCAATTAACCCTGGCACAACATTAAAATAAATCAAGGGTATGATAATTCTTTTTACCAAAATGCTTGATTCGTAAGCTGAGGGGACACTAGTCTACATGTTGCCAGAAAACTGTAGAAAGGGAGTTTTTTTTTTTTTTTTTTTTTGTAGAAAGTGACTTGCAAACTAAGTTTTGGGCAACTTTGTTGCAAGCAACTTTAACAAAGGAGAGTTGATTTTGTAGAAGCAACATTATATCAGTATGAGAAGAGTCATGCAAAAAAAAAAAAATCTTGCCATAGAAAAAATGACGCTGAAGCCAATGTGGAATGCTGTCAGGGAAAGTCTTAAGATATATTTTCCAAGGTGGGTGTTGTATATATGTACAGATATAAAAGTTATAGTTAACTGGTATAGACTTTGCTGGTCTCCATTAAATATACAATAAAATAACTTAAAACCATTTATATTTTAGCTGTAAATGCACCACAGTTCAAATGATGGAAGGTAAACAAAAAAAAAACCTGATAATAGAAGAGTGACTGTGTCTCAAAGGATATGATAAAACATTAATTTAAAGTATGACAGAGAGAGAACGTTAATATTTCTGTTTCAATAAAAACTAACACAGATGGAAAATAGGGTTATCAGCAGCTTGACATGCTGCGTCATAACTACAACTATGTCTGAGTTAAATTAATAAAGGCTTCTGTTTGATAAATCTTTTTTTTTTGTTCTATCGGTAGTAAATCGGTAGTTGTTTTTTTTATAGGCAAGCAGATTCAATATTGGGCTAGTATGTAGTAGTGTTTTGGGAGCTCGTGAATATAAATATATCTGGGTTTACTGTAGAATGAAGTAGAAAGGTGTTTCATGAAAGTAGAATCAACATGGCAGAAGAGACATTTCATTCTACATTATATGGCAACATGTAGACTAGGGTACCCTTGGCTATAAGTTTTGCTTTGGATAGCTGTGTGAGCTGTCAAGAACACAAGAGTTTGTATGACTCGGATGGGTGGTTCCACTTAGGGTTCAAATAAAAGGGAGCTGTTTCAATGAAAGTAGTAATAAGCATTACAATTGAATTTTACATCTTGGTGTATTTGCAGGCTAGTTATGCTTGGGGCACAAAATAATGCAATAGAGTGTTTATGTGAAGTTGTTATCATAACAACCATTTCTAGATTACATCAGGTCTATAGTAAAGTTTACTGAGAGTGAAGTGCTGGCATTTGCACAGCTTATTGTAATTCATGATATGAATGCTCATACCCTGTACTGACAAAAAGCATGAGAATCGTTGGTATAAACATTGACAGTTTCCCACATCTTTGTTTACAGAACAGTCTGTGATTTCTAAACTCTTTAAGAATGGTTTCTTTAGGTTCATAAATCTTTGGCCTTTTAATCTATTGCTACAGAATAAACACAGAGTAGGCTGCAGGTGCGCTCAGAATGGAATTGCTTACTATGGGATGTCTAAATGAAATGAAATTATATTTGGTTCTGAACGGGTGCCAGGAGAAATCTGCAGACGTGGATGTTTTTTTTCCAAAGTGGTGACGTGAGCATTGTCTGATTGTTCTTCTTCAACTAGATTAATGCTGACCCCTAAATATACATGCAAAGTAGTTATAGTTAGTGCAGCAGATCGTTTTCACATTTAGAAATATGCAGTATGAATGACTTTCAGAATACTGTAACAGTGCAGAATGTAAAGTACTTGTGGCTAACAAAATAATTCCCTAAATCTTCTCTCTTGTGCACTTCTGTTCTATATAGGTCTCAAATGGGCAGTTTTTAAAGAAATTCAATAACTATTAGTCTATTTTAAAACATGAAATCTGTTACTACACTGGGTTATGGGGAGTTCTAAGTTTGCTTGCCTTATTTTTAGGAAGTCTCAATTTATATCCTAGGATTTAAATCCTCATTTCACCTCAGCAGTGTCTTCAGGGTCAAAGAAGGTTACAGGCTGCAAAGAACGCCACTCAATAGGGGAAGCTGCTGGTTAGTTAATAGCAGAAAAGAGGGCATTGAAAAATTTTGCTTTTAATTCTCACACATCAATAGTGTCGAATTTAACTTTCAAAACTGTTGCAAATCAATAAAGGAAAATATAGGCTTGTCTAAAAATAGGTTTATGCAAAACGCATTTCCTTTAAAGAAAAGTCAGTTTCAGAATGTCAACAACTACTTTAGCAACTAGCTATATGATCTCTGAACTTGTGTGCATGGCTATGGTGAGTAATTTTGTGGATCTCCCTCTTTACTAGGCATGGGAACCCTTGAGATGTGATGAGTTCTAGACTTTATGTTAGGTGTTTGAATGTACTGCTTCAAGGAGTCAAACCTGTAAGTATAAGTGTTATACAGTGGCTGAAGTTACTTTTTATATTATTTTTCTTTTTTAGCAGTTGTGAATTCCAACCAGAGTAGCTGTTTTTATTTCAAGGGTGACAGTACAGTGCAGCGAATGAGTGAGACCAGTGGCTGTTATAGAGACGTCTGCATTTCAGGCATTGAGGACTGATAAATAACAAAAGTGCAAGTCTACCTCACTACACCAAATATTAAATAAGATACCTCTGATGTTGTCCCAATATAAACAGTGAAACAAGTCTCTAATGTGGCAGTCATTTATAAAGGCAAAGCCAAGGACAACAAACCAGCTGGGAGAAGGGAAATGTTCTAATAGCCATGGCAACACAGACACAGAGGGAAAAGCTTTTAAAATGGCATCCTAATTTTACACTCCAGGGAAAAGATATTGAAATTGCCAGCGTTTGATTCTAATTCAAAGTTCAGAAAGGCATCCCGCATTGTATCTTTTCCTTTTTGTCAAAATAAAAAAGTTAAACGGTTGCTAAAGGAAGACCCTGTTAACCACTAACATTTTGAGGAATGAAGCCTCAGAATACCTTAATTGTCAAGGAAAAAAAAAAAAAAAACTTTTAACAGAGGATTTCTGTATTTTTGAGTGGCATAAAGAAGTATTTAACTGATAACAATTGTCCAAAGTACTGAAGTTTTGGTTAAATGATAATAATTAGTAAATAGGTAAATGTAACCATATAAAAATAAAGACAATGTATTCATAAACTTAACAAGCTGTGTGTGGCAGGGCTGTTTCATTATAACTAACATTTGATAATTTTACTAATAAAGTTTATGTTAGATATAACAGGGCTGGGAGGTTAGAATTCCATACTTGCCTAACTGAAATCCATGTGCAGCGGGTGGCCAGGTGTTGATTAACTAACTGATTATCAATTAGCCCTGGGCACATGCCTTGAAAAAGGAACTGAAAAGCCAGTCACTTGTTCTGTGCTTTGTCTACTAGCTGAGAGCCTCATAACTGCATACAGATCTAGGGTGTGGACCAAATATGTAACTACCGTGTGTTTAACCAGGAACCTTGGTATTTTAGCAAAGGGATTTAATTTAAGGGATTTTAATCCCACAAAAGTGTATTTAAATGTACGTCAGGGAAAAGGTTCCTGGAGCGGTACCCTTCTTGTAGAGGAAATAGCGGCAGGCCCCCTGTAGGCTAACTTTTGTTTTGTTCAGCATTTTTATTTTTATTTTCATGTACATTTTTGTCACCTGCACTAGGACTACCATTGTTGGTACCCTAGTGCTGGCCACCTACGACTGTAATCTGCAATAAAACCTGGGCGTCTGAGCGGCATTTTAAATACAACCTCTTTGTCTTTCCAGTCTATCAGCGGATACCCACACTCATAACACAACACCCCTGTTACACTATATTTTGCATAGCTTGTATAATATCTGAAATATTTTTTGTAGCAGGAAACTACCAGTATGTCTTGAAAAACAGACTCAATGAACACAATGGATTATGAGCACAAAACTGAAATGGTAGTCTAATGGTGGATACACACAAGCACCCCTATTGCATATATATAGTGACTGTATTAACATGTAACTGAACTTCAATAAACAGGTACTGTAATGGACCTCATTGATTGCTGTGAATAAACACACCTGTTTAATTAGTGCACTGCAGACTGTTGGCAGGTGCCGGCTATTGCAATTGGACTACCCAGACTTTAAAAGGCCAACTGGCACTTAACATGGTGTGCTTGGACCAGGGGTAGACTGTTCTGAGTGAGCACCGGGATGTTATTTGTCTGTAAGTAGAGTGACTTTGACTCTGAAATCAGGGAAGTGTTATTTTAAACTGTTTTTTGTATTGCATTTTCTACCTTGTAATCTAGGTGTTTTATTGGTCTTAATCGCACATAAACTCTAAATTGTTGTGGTTTGTGTGTTGTTACTTATTATGACTTATGATTGTATTGAGATTTAAGTTCACTAATAATTTATTGTTTACTGAGTTTACCCTGCAAAGGTTTGTAGTGGGTGTCTCTGCCCCTTCTCTTACCCATTGCACAGAGAATTAACTTAATTAGCCTATCCTATTGGTATGGTTCTAAAATCAGTAATTGCTCTGTTTTAATCGTGTATTAATAAACAGTTTGCCCTGAGTTGCTGTTCCTGGTGTCTTTGTGACATGACTTCACACACTCTCCTCCTTTATACAAAAAATATATCAATAACTACCAGACCCTCCGGTTAAACAAAGGTGGTGGCAGTGGCACCCTATCGTATAATTAATCCAGTTACCCTGAACAAGAAGATCATTACAGTACTTATTGATAATCATTTTAACTGTGACATGCAAGAAGGCATAAAGGCAGGTATACACTTCAAAACACATGTACATTAATACAAAATATTTTGTAAAATGTATGAAATGTGACTCTTATGTGTATTATGAAGCCACACTCAACCAGTCAAAACAGCAGGTTTCAGAATATTCCAGTAGAGCTATGATATAAGAGGCAACTTCATATAGAAATTGTTTCATGTTTATTGGGCAGAGTAATCCTATTGGAGATTGATCACCAAGGGTGAACCATTTTGGGTGAGGGGTCTTTTGTTCTAACCCCGCAAATCAACAGCTTAGCAATTCCATTAGACAACAGCATGTTAGAGAGTCAGACTTACACCTGTTCATCACAGACAAATTGGCAGGAGACAATGACACAGCACAGGGAATGAGAAAAAGCAGAAGATTATGACAGCCTTGGTCCTGATGCCCATTTACACTTTCCTTAATATAATCTGTATAAATCTTTCTACAAATACATTGAAACAGTGCTTATGTGTTCAAATTGGGAGCCAGTTTAAGAACCACAGTTTAGACTGTAGATCAAGCGTAGAGCGGCGGAGCCTTCGAGTGGAAATCCTGAATTAAAATCCCTGCCAGCCCCAACTTCTTGTGCAACCTCAAATAAAAAAAATATGACTTCCTTAAGCCATCCCATCTCTTAAAAGTGTAAACAACATGTGACATCTCAATTGGGGTAAATTAATTTGTATTTAATGAAAATATTTCTTCAGGACAACCTCTTGAGAAACAAACATTTTGTTACCAAGGAAGTCCACAACAACAGCAATGAATTATATGAAGTTCTTTCCTATTTGGAATCTTGCCAATTTAAAAACAGACAGAGAAGACCGAAAAGGGTTAAAATAATTTAGAAAGACAGACTAGTCAGACTTCAGGATTTAAACTTCTCAGAAGTCTCTTGGGCCGCAGGTTTATGTGATTATAAATACAGTATATTGCATGCTGCTGTTTCTTAAAGCAAGCAAAGCTAAAAATGTGTCATTCCACGCCAACACAACCAAGAAAAGGGGCATTTTGTTGCCCCAAAAATATCTTTGAGCAATTTTTTGGAGCACTCCCCCCCCCTCCCCCTGTTGTTATTTCAGCCTAAACCTATAGAAAAAACAGAAATTCAAATTTCAGAGGCAGTTATTGGCCAGTGGGGGAATTGAAACCAAAAGTGTTTCACAAAATTTGGAAGAGTGGTCCCTAAGGTTTTTACAGCAATATTTTAGGACCCACATACCCTACAGGGCAAAGGGCTGGGCTGAATTTCGAATAAAACTCGTCACTTAAGCCTCATCTGGTAACTTACCAAAAATGAGTTAGGTGCTCCTGGTATTTTTTTCTCAAAAGCTCTATTCATTATGAGTCAAACGAGGTGCCACACATGATGGTAGCATCTAAGTGGAGCCCAGGGTGATTTTACTGGTCAGGTTCACTTTTTCACTTTAGGTTGACTTTTGCAGGTCACAGCTTGAAGGGGAAAGAATAATTTAAAAAAAAAAGAATAGCATTTCTGAACTCAGCGGGCCAGAAAACCTCAGGTGAGTCTGAGACTGTTGGACAACGGCTCTGGTTCAGTTGGTATGGAATTACTCAAATGTAACAGCTTAAATATTGTCGTCTTAGGCAGTAATCTGAATTAGGATATCTCAGTTCTACTAACTTCTTTACTTAATAGTTATGGGGAAAGACACAACAAGTGACAAACAATCAAGGGATATAATGATAACAGTAACTTTGAAAATAAAACAAGTTTTTAAAAAATTGACACATTATTGAATAAATGTACAGATAATGCATTCAGTTGCATAATGTATAATGTGTGTGTTTTTTTTATAGTGTTGACTTGGAAGTGCCAATGATGCTATGTGTGATTTAGGATTTCTGTTAACCCGCTTTAAGGAAATGGTAGAGCAAAAGTCTGTTCCTGCTAAAAAGTCAAAGGTCACATGAAAAAATACACACAGGCTGAGATTTAACCAGCATCTTCCAAAATGAAAACACAAAACAAAAGCATTGTCTACCCTGTGCTCTGTACTGTGGTAAACATGGGACAAGTACAGCAGCTGTAAATTGTCTTTGACTATTACCACTTTAAAATGTTATATGTGCTACTTGGATTCAACTGTCGCCAATCCAGGAACTGCAAACAATGCAAAAAGTCCAGATGCTCCTTCTGGAGTATTTAGAATTGGACTGTTTATCTGAACCACTGTCATTGTAACAGTGGAAAAAATAAATAAACACTGATCTTAATGTAAACTTCAAAAGGTACTTTCTGGCATATTCTAAGTCCATTGGCCTTTTAGTAAAATGGAGCATAACCACAAATCTCTTTAATAGGAACGCTGGAAGACCTAAGGGTAGTAAAATCAAGATGGGTCTGTATGGTTTTTTGGCAATCCCAGTAAAGCCATTATTCATGCTGTGTTCATACGAGCTTACAAAATTATGTAAACATTTCTTTCCCATGTCTTATTTGTATAATATTCAATAAAACTAATTTGCTTCTAAGGAATAGAATCTAGGTCACAGCAAGTAATTTCTTCCCAAAAATGAAAGTTACTGCAGGTATTGCGTGTTGAATGCATGGACACAATGGGCAATATATGGAATCCAAAGCGTGTAACAGATTTGGCCAAAGTGCTATTTTTCCCCAGTGCAACGCTTTTCATTGTTGTCTTTTTGTTTTGTTTTGTTTTTGGTATAAGGATAACAGCTGTAAATACTGAAGGCAAGGAGGACCAAAAGTATGTGATGTTTATTGCAATGTTTACAAAAACATATTGATTTTAATTACTTGATTAAACCTTAATTGAATCACCACAGAAGTACTACCAATGTCAAAACAATGGATTTCGAACTAGTATTGCACTGATACAGAAGTACATTGGCACTAATATCTTGCCTGGGTATTTATTTATTTTTTTAATTAGATAACGTTACCACTGTGATACCAGCTCATACCACTGTAACTGCTGAAAAGTCACCAGTGCTGTTACATACTTACAGTGTTGTTGTGGTTTTACAGGTCATTGGTAAGGGATGGAAATGCTTTGTAAATCATTTTCTTTTTCATAGTTGTTCCAGTAAGAACTACTCAGCAACAACCTTTTAAAAGAAATGTGCACACCCATGCTAAAGTGCTATGTTACACTAGTTTATTGGCTAAATGCTTGCAGGGTAGACACTCTCTTGTTAATATAAAATCTAATGAATCCAAACATTGTGTTTAAATATGCATTCAATTTTGAGAGCTAACCACAGAAGTTCACTGAATAATTTGATGGAATTACACGACTTGTAATTATGGATACGTACGGCCATTGGTTATAGCAAGATAACTCAAATTAAAATCTTTTTTGAAGTTAGTGGTGGTAATTGTTATTGTTTTAAATCCTTTTCAACAGAAACCACAGCAACCACAGGGAGGTACTTACTTAAAAAATACAACTGTTTACAGCTGCCTTGTAGTAAAGAAACCAATAGATATTTTACAGTAGTTGGTATGGCAGTATTTGACAAACACAACAAAGGGAATAAGAGACAGAGGGATTGTGCTTTTTCATTCACTTTTTAAACTTATTAATGTGTATTTGTTATTGATTTCTATATTATTTTATTTTACTGAATATATTTTTGGAAGTACCCTTGACCTAAGACCATAAGAAAGGTATTGATCCCTAGTGGTTTCAATAATGCCACACAATGAGCTCCAATTTGGCATTCAATATTAGTCTTCTGGTGTTGTTTTAAAACATGCTATAGCCAATACTGTCAAATGATGTAACCTAATCACCTTAAGTTACTGACAGTACTATCACCGCTATATAATTTACTGTCCTTATGGGCTAGGATTTCTTGATTTGCTTTCCCGGGATACAGTAACACAAACTCAAACATTAAAACTTCTGTTTTATAATTAAGCGATAGTGGCTGTCGGTGAAGGCTGTACCGTGTGGTAGTTGTACCGCAGATTTCTTTTGCAATGCCCCACCAAATTTTGTGAGCAACCAACCAAAAAATAGCCAAATTGTGTTTTTTTAAACCAGCCAAAAACCAGTACTTACATTTAAGTAAATATACATATTTATTTAAAATAAAAAAAAATAAAACAGGTAAGTAATGTTATAAGTGACTTATTTAATTATATATCGGATTTGTTTTTTTCTTATCTGATGAGATGAAATGCGGTAGATCCAGAAAATATGTATTCAAAAGGTAGTGTCAAAATAAATTGCCCTGAATGGTCTGTGTATAGTCTCTGAAACAAAAAAAAAAAAAAAAAAAAACATTCTATTCTAATTATATAACTACTTTGATTCTAATTGATGACAAATATTACTGAAAATATATATATATATATATATATATATATATATATATATATATATATATATATATATATATATATATATATATATATTCTCCCTATTTTACAATTAAACAAGAACCTTGATCAAATGCATGAGTGTCAATCATGGGTAAGAATCCCCATACAAACCAGTCCTGAGGAAAGAAGTAGACAGGTTCACAATTTTCTTGAGCCGAATATGCTGTATGCAAGTGTGAGCATTTTTTTGCGATTTGTCATTATATTGGATGCTGACCTCCAGAGTAAAGACAGGTCCCAGGGGAGGGGTGTGAAATACTATACAGGGCATTGTGGAGATTGAAGTCCTGCGCTGATGATGACCCCACAATTAAAAGGAATAGAAGAAAAAAATCATGGATGGTAAAAAGTGCCAAAAAATAGCCAAACCACCAAAGACAATATTTACCCACTAAATGTTTTCAAAACAAGACAATTTTATTAAAGAAAAACAGACAGAAAAGTTGTTTTGTTTGTTTTTATCAGAGCTGCTTATAGTTTAACTGGACAGTCCCAGGTATCTGAGTGGATCAATCCCATATTACCCGTACTAAATGGTCCACTTGGTTTGTTGTTCTGTTGAAAGATTCTGAGCTCCAGTTGATCTGACAGGCTGTGATTGGCTGATGACTAGTTGCGGGTAAAGGACTGATTGCTTTTGATGGTGCAAAGTATTCATTGGCTGGTTTTGGTGGATAATAAAATAGATTTGGACCAATTGTGTCTTTGTTTAGTATTTGCTGTCCAATGAACTGAGTTTAAGTCAAAATGAAAAATCCGGCACTTGCGTGGATTGAAATTTGATTCGCAATTCATGCAGTGATGTTCCAAAGGGCTGCTACTGTCTATTGAAAGCTGATTGGTTGATGGTAGTGAATCGTTTTCTAATTAGAAATGTATTTCATAGTGCTGTCTTAAGGCATGGTATCTATCAAAATACTTTCCTAAATCTTTCCTGTTCTTAACTTCCTTTCACTGTATAAATCTCAGATTAGAGGTTTGGAAAGAAACACATATCGCAAACATACATTACTGTTTTAAAACATGACCTCTGGTACTATACTATTATAGGTAGAAGAACGTTCTCAGTTTGCTTGCCTTACAATTCCTGGAGCATTTCACCTCAGCAGTCTTCAGGGTCAAGCAATCTTCCTGGATGCAAAACGTGTAAATCATTAGGGGAAGCAGGTGGTTGGTTACTGACAGGAAAGAAGGCCAATTCCTTCCAGATTAAATTACAATGAAAACACAAGACTGTCTGAAAGCAAGGCCTTCAAACCGACATTTATTTAACCTAGTATAGTTCCAGTTATCACGTTTTAAAATAAAAATACATGTTTATTGAAACAATGAATTCTTTCAAAAGACATTTGAGACCAACATAGTGAATGGATGCTCAGTTGTTGTTCTGAACTGTATACGTATATATATACTGGAGTTTGTAATATATAATATATATAATATATATATATATATATTATATAATATATATATATGATCTATATATGATATATGATAACTATGATGTATGTAAGTGAATATTTTCCTAGTAAACTTTATTAACGTATGACATATTTTTCCTACACAACCATCCAAATGATTGAAATCCATCGATAATTATAATTGTTAAATATATATGACGAGTTAAATTGGTCTTTACCGTTACTTATTATTATTATTATTATTATTATTATTATTATTATTATTATTATTTAACATATTTGAAATCAGTATCATTGTATCATTTGGGTCATTTAAAAAAAAAAAAAAGTTAGATGGCATATTGCATGAGACTTATACTTCCCCTGCTGGTAGAAATCAGGAACTTTTTTATTTAAATTTGAACAAGTGACTCACTCCCTGCAGCAGGTTCCCAGGAAGAGGGCAGCTGAGGGACCAGACAGATTTGAGGAGGGAGGGAAGCCTCTGTGCCTGCTGCCAAAACGATCTAATGTAAACAAACTAGTAAGCCAATAACAACTGGTTTATGATGAAGCAGAATGCAGATGCTAAACTACCAAAGAAGGTATAGTAAACATCTAGGAATCGTACTTTAGTGTAATAGTTGAACATGCTTAGGGAACAGTGCAGCATTTCAATTGTTTACACCTTCGGGGCCAGATTCGCTAAGAATTTGCTACGTTTACATTAATAATTAAATGAGGATTGAACAAGTAACTTTAAGAGTATGACTTTTTGAGAGAGAGAGAGAGAGAGAGAGAGAGAGAGAGAGAGAGAGAGAGAGAGAGAGAGAGAGAGAGAGAGACAGACTGTGCCATGGACCGGCTGAAATGATCAAATTTAGCTTTTATATAAAACAGGTAAAATAGTATTGCACAAAATAACAGGAATGAGTACGCCATATCGGTAGGTGGCGCTAATGATAAAATCTGACTGTTTATGTTTTGTTAGAGATAGTGCCTGGGTTATGTTGATGGCTTTTGTGTTGAGTTGAGACGGTATCTCTTTTTGAAATGTTTTTTTTCAGAGCTGTCTCAGTACAGAAAATCATTAAAGTAAATCGGCGTTGGAGATCGTGTCTAATTTCCTTGCAGTGTCAAGATATCATAGTTGTAGTTAGATATCGTCTGATTTCATTAATTTTTAATGCGCCGAGGTAAGAAACGTTTTCCCCACGTTTACAAACGAAATAGAACCAACATTGGTTTTCAGGCATATGTTGAATCACGCACTAACAACAGTTAAATGAAATAGCTGTAAAGTTAAATTAATCAGATATGTATGAATCACCTGCTGTGATATTGATATGAGTACCGGTACAGACTATTAATACATAGGAAATACATTTTAGTTTGTACGCCGACGCGATGTTGATATTTACTGAGATAATACAGAAATTACATATAGAGTTATATACAGTTTATGTTGAGCAACATTATTAAAAGTGACTAGAAGCACATTTGTTGTGTTTGGTGTAAAACATTAGAATTACAAAGCTACAGACTTGTATAATTATTTCACATTTATGTATTAAAAAAACAAACAAAAAAATAGATTCTAGTTTTGTGAAATAAAAAAAAAAGGGAAACAAAATGGTGAGTATTGTTTTTGTGTATTTTAATTGTACAACAAGCACCCCCTTTTCCACATTTAGTTTATTTGAAGTATTCAGTTAAAAAGTAAACCTTCATAAAGTTATTACTTTATGAAAATGTGTCTAAGACCACTTTATTTATTGCAATGACATGACAATGGCAGCTACTATTAAAATGGCATCCAGGAACAAAACTGTTTCAATGTTCATTGCTAAGGCTAAGTTTTTTTAGAGTTGCATGATTTCTTTAAAATGTCTTCAACGGCAAAGCCATCAGCTGCATCAGAGATCAGAAATATTTCTGCTTAAGACGTTCTGTCCAGTACAGAATTTCATGTGTTATTTTTCTTTTCTTTGTTTCTTTTCTTTTATAATTCACTGATGGTGAAAATAGATTGTTTTTAAAAGGTGGACATAAAAAACTATATATTCTACAATTTAGCTTTTGCTGTTTCTCAAGTAAGCATTTATGAACATTTGTTGTATAATAACTCTAGAGAGAGTTATACATTTTGAATATGACAGCACCATTTTTTTTTGATAAGTATTAGTTTAATCATGAACTAGTTTGAAATACCTTTTGTTAGACTGTGAAATAAGCCATTTTTACTGTAAAAATAAAAATACAGCCCACTTCATTGCAGCTAGATTAGACATGGGCTTTTAAGCCTTGTCAGTCCTGTTTGAACCACTGTAGCTGAGGTCTGGATTGTAAAGGGGTTTTGTCCAAAAACACTTTCTCAGCTATCCTGATCTTGCATCCAATCACACTGCTCAAAATCCAATTCTTGAAACCATTATTAATGATCATGATGTTGCCCCAATGGTAGCCCTCTCTGCCATCTGCAAGCAGGCTTTATTCAGGTTCCAATGAGAATAATATACTTCAGGCAGAATTTGCAAAAATACATGTGTACACCACAAGGTGTCAGTCTGTATCTACCACTCATCATTGCAGTTCCCCTTAGCTCATATAGTGTGTTCCACCCCCCTGGGACCAGCATTATAGCGAGGGAGCACTGTATGTTTAGTGGGTCCTCAATGAGAATGGTGCTCAATAAGGAAAGGTTTTATCAATGACTGGAAGCTTTTTATGCTCCCGATATCTGGACATTTGTACACTAATGGAATGTGTACACAGATAAAGAAAAAGGACCTTGAGAAGGCACCATACAGTGCTTTTAAACATGTCCTTGAGTGTGTCGTATTATATTGTGTGATACTGGGATAAATCTCTGACTAATAACCCAGCAATACCATTGTACCATTCATACAAACTGAATAATTCAAGTGTTTTAATTGTGCTTGCACATTGCTACAAAATGCTTGTTTTGACCACTTTAATCTCTAATCTTAACCTTTAAAATGTGCTTTTTTCATATATATATATATATATATATATATATATATATATATATATATATATATATATATATATATATATACACACACACACACACACTTGATAAGAAAGTAAAAGATATGTTATCAGGGAAATGGAGTCTACTGTTTTTCTGAGGGGCATCAGTTAACTCTTCACATTGACAGAATAAAAGCAGAAACCTCTAATATTCTAATGAAAAAAGTTATGAAACTTTTTTTTTTTTTTTTTGTATTGTGCCATGAAGTAATTATTATTCATGTATGTAAACATTTGATAAAACAGACTTGTACTTAATGGAATGAGTCATGTACACCACAATACTGACACAGGTTTGCAAAATTAAAAATAATAAACCTCACAGATCAGCCAGTCAGCTTTACACTTTCTGTAAATGAATAGGTACTATGATGATATTCTCCAAGGTCCTCCTCCAGTTGTTATTCCTCATAGCTTTCTGTCTCTGTCTCTTTTTTTTTTTCTGGTGCTTTATGGGAATAGATGCATTTCTTGGTAAATGTCAGTTGAAGAGTTTATATTCCAAAGTGTAATTTGGTGTTAGTTGTGTAACTTCATATTGTTGTTTTAAGCACAACTGGTAGCACTTTCATGTAGTTAAACAGTGTTCTTACAAATACCACCACAATTTTCTTTCATTTTTTTTCAATAAAAAAGCAGATTTAAATATCTCTCTCTCTCTCTCTCTCTCTCTCTCTCTCTCTCTCTCTCTCTCTCTCTCTCTCTCTCTCTCTCTCTCCACAGAAAGTTTTAATGAAATTAAGAAAGCCCAAAATAACTGCTTCAATATGGTCCTCAGGGAAAATTATTTGCACTGGAGCTACAAGGTAAGTTTGTAAAGCTAGGGAAAGTGGTGTTGATTTTAGACAGTACCACAGTTATATCACAGAAACCCTATTATATGAACAGGGAATGTTATGATAGTTATAGAAATAAAAAAAAAAAATACCAATTTCATGTGATGCACCCTAAATTTCTGTACTAATCATACAGCCTTATAAAATCCATTCCATATTTTATCTGCTTTCAGTATTTTCACTCGAAATTCAAGAAACTATTAACCTGCAGAAATAATAATACCATTGCATATGTTGCTGGTCAAACATAACCAAAATTGGGATTGTTTTGGTAAAATGGTTAACAGATAAGAAAGGTGATATCAGATCAGTTGAATACACTCAACAGAAGACAATTTAAACCCATTGGTTCAATTCAAGGACAATTTGAAACTGGCAGCCGTGACCACTTCAATAATGACTGTTTAATTAATATAATTAAATGCTGCTTTGCTCATTGGTCCTGACTTATGAGCTTGGTAAATGACAATCAAAAAGAAAATTCTGTCCTGTTCAGATTTTTAGCATCGATTATCAGAAGCAATTGCCGATTTTTTAATTTCATTTTTTTTGTATAATGTTAAGAGATGATTGTAATAAAATAAAGAGTTAAGCTATGAAGCTGCTCCAGTTTGTTCAAGGTATTCTTAATAACCTACTTTTCTGTTTCTAATTTCTTCAGTGAAGAAGACTCTAAGTTGGGAGCCCAGAGACTTCCATGGTGTCTACAGAGACTAGGTTTTAAGGTTGTTTTTGATTGTTTATTATTTTATGTACTGGATTACCAATTGATTTGAGTGAATTTTAGAACAACTGAAAATACACACACATGTTCTGGAATCAAACAGTGGTCAAAACTGTGTCACAAAACTGTATATATGCTTAACATTTTTTGTCTAATAGAAAAGCACCAAGTTGCATGTACTGTATTGTTAAAAAGCAGGTAGACATAATAGGCTAGATTCTCAAAGCTAGTTCATAAAAAATGTGCTAATTTCTTAGAGAAAAAAAAAAAAAATTGTAAAATGAGTAAGAAACAATGTAAGACTACGTACAGTCCCCTAAATTAAATATCTGTGTTGTAAAGCTCTGGTTTGGTAACTTCATTGGGTGTTTCCTTTCTGGAAAATAAATGTGCTAATTACAATTTGGAGTAAATAGCTCTGTGAATTTAACCCAACATTATTATTATTTTCATGCAATTAACATAAAATGTAAACAATTGAAAACAAATTATAGTTCTGAGGAAATCTTTAAGAGTAAGTTTACTTTTTCTTTTTTTCTTTTTTTTTACATTTATTTTTCCTTCCAATAGGTGAAATTTACAGAGTTTAAAGTATGCACAATGCCATTTGAAATCAGACTACCAGAGTTTACAAAGAGCAACAGACCCCTGGCCAGGTAAGTCTTGTCCTATGACCACTTTCACAATTGGCTTAGTTTTCTTGGTCATATCATAATTTAAATTAATTGAAATATTTTGTTTGTTTCAGTTATGAGCCAGAGTTTCACCCTGCAGCCTTTTATAGGATTAAAAATCTTAAAGCTACACTATAGGTCTTCTCAACTGGAAGTATTACAGTAACAGTTAAACAGTCAGTTTCTCAAAAATAAGCTCATGCTACATCTTCTAAGAGCATTTTAAGGGATAAGTTCAGCTCAGCATCAATGTATAGGAACTTAAATGTGCAGTGTTGTAAGTGCAATATCTGTATAACCTGAAAAAAAAAAAACAGGTAAACAACTTAACGGATGGAAATTGATTACAGTCATAGCTTATCAGTCTTCAGTGGTTTTATAAATGATTAGGCACAGTAATGCATACTGTTGGAACTGATATTGATATTGTCATATTGCTTTCTTAACTGTTTTTTGTTCTTTTGTTCTTTTGCCAGCACCAAGTGTACAGTTTATCGCCACCGCTATTGAACAGACCTATCCACTGGTGTTTGAATGCAGAAAGACCTGTATATAAACAGGAGAAAAATAATATATATATATATATATATATATATATATATATATATATATATATATATATATATATATAATATATAGATATATATATATATATAATTAAAAAAAAGCATCTTCTTTACTTCTAGTTTCCTGGAAATTACATTGAATACATTGCAGACTGGGTGCTACAGTACTTTGCAACTATTCATGCCAGTGATACAATTGTTTTTATTAATAATATTGTATTGTTCAGTGTTTACATGATATAATCCTGCTGCTTTCAAAGACTTATCTGTTATTGCAGTAATATATTGGTTCATTAACAGGGCTGTAATGATGTGCACTACTTGTAAAACAGTCATGTGCTGTATGTGAGCTTGTGGATTTTATTTGAGAATTGTCTTCATATTTTAATGCATGGACACCAAAGAAACAAGCCTTTCCATTTGGTTTTATCGATACTGTTCCAATACAGCACCTTTTCTCTACATTCTTTTGACTGTCAAATACAAATGTTTAAAGTAACTACATTTTTTGTTTTTTTTTAATTTGAATAAGTGATTTATTTAGAAAACTTGTACTCAAGTATAAAACTAGAGATTATTAAACAGGTTTTAGACCATACAATTAACCTTTCCCCATATTTATCCAAATTGCCACCCTGAATATTTGTATATCTAAGGTAGTACCTTATGCTTCTTTAATAATAGAGCACCTTATGGGTTGTGGCTCTTGACTGACATTACCAAGGAAACCTTTTTGCAGTACGTTTATAAAGACACCATACAATATTAATAAAATATTTTAAATACACTATTGATTTTTGTATTTTGTACAATAAAAAAAAAATACATACCTGAAGGGAGTCTGGTTTTGTTTCACCTGAAGTAATCTGTTGCATAACTTTATCTTAGGGGGTTTATTTTCAAATCTCAGTTCCTATGCTACTTTGAGTTCAGTGAGTTGAGGTAAACCAATCCATGTTTTGTAATGCTCCCCAGTCACGATTAGCCATTCAACAGAACCAGGATTTGATCATTATTGCATGTCTTATCTTGAACTCAAGTGCTTTGCTAGGTGACACTGGCAGACCTGTCAACCCCTAAGGGCTCACGTCAGCGAGTCCCCTACTGAAAATCCTTGAGGACAACAACTCAAATATATTAAGACAATATTTAATGTTAATAAAACAATACGTCGGATATTCTTTTTACTTTAAATGAAAACAACACTTGTCCTCTTATTAAAGATTACAAAAAATCTGCTGAAACATGCGTGCTCTTTGCTATACTCTTGAGGTTAAGCTCCGCAGCAAAGTGGCAAAACAACATTTCTACCTTTGTGATAACTTCGGTTATTGGTGTTGGTTGTATGTATGATGTCAATTTTTTATCAACTTATTCGTCTGTTTCGGCTTGACATTGTGTAATCTGGTTCTGAGCATTGTCAGATCATACACCACTGACGCCACCACTTTGATATCTCGGCTACAAACGGTGCAGAAAGCATATTGTTCCCCTAGTTTCGACTTACCACGTGTGACCCTAGAAACCTTTCCTCCCTTGTACAAGGTGCAAGCTGTGAGAAGTGTACGTGGCAGAGATGCATGGCTCTTTGATAGAACCAGCTAAATTTCTTTGAAGTTTCCCCAGTGATGATGAAAATAAAAATGTAGAGATGGGAGCCTGGCTAACAAGATTGCAGGTATCAGGCTTTTAAAGACTCACCCATACCTGTGATGTGCAGATATGGATAAAGGATCCTGCGGTGGCTGACAGACTCGCTGAGAGCAGAAACTGACGCGACTGTCAACTGCTGCTGGAAGCAAGGTGGTCTTTGGGATACAAATTGAACATTTGTGAACCTATAACAATGTTAAAATACTGCAATAACTGTCCTGTGTTTTAAAGACTATAAAGCCAGCAGAAAAAAATATTGCAGAAAAGGGAGAGCAGGCATTACCTAATGTTAGAAATAGGTTTGTCTGTGTTAACCTTAAGAGGAAGAGACAAATTAGTTCTTGGAAACTGGCCAGACTTAAGAAATGGGCCTCCCTTATCTAGTATCTGCTCAGAGCTGGAAAACTAAAGGGAATTTGAATCTTGCTGGAAGCGCTGATCTGCTTGACATGAATTGGATGTTGTAACCAAATTGTTAAAACACAGTGTTCAGAATAATGTTGTGATATACTCTTTATTAGCTTTGAATATTCTAGTGTAACAGTGGACATTCATTAGGGTCTGTGAGTTTGAGAGGGAGCTGAATGCGGGTCATGCAAATCAGTAACACCTGTGAAATTAACAAAGTTTTCCCTTATCTGAGAGCTGCCGGAGCAGAAGCCTGTGTAATCTTGGGAGAAGCGAGCATTTCATTTAATTTAATTAGAAAAGTGTTCAGAATAAAAGTTCTTATCAGAAAAGCAGTAACTTTAATTGGGAAGAAGTTTGTAAGCCAAAAACACAGAGCCTCTTAGGTATTGCAAAGAAAAAGAAAACTTTGGACAGAATTACATTCGAAACTAAAAAAAGGTGTTGCGCCTATTTAAGTTTTACTGTAATAGAAAACAGAAGTATTTATTACATGAAAACTGCTAAGTTTAAAAGTGAGACAATTTTATGCAAAGCTGTGACCGATTTAATAACTTAGGCACATAATGAGGCTACTAGCCCTTATCAATAGATTTACTGTAGGGTACCCCTCGGCTCTGCTTGCCTGAGTAAAACAGTATTGGACAGTCGGTTATTTTTCTGGTCAGCCATGTCTCCTATTCAAGGCCCTTGGCTATGTATACACTGTTATATTTTAATAACAGGAAGCATGAGCAAGGCGGTATTAGACCTTAGCAGAGAATAGAAATGAATCTTGGCTGGTTAGACACTGTTTCCAATTCAAGGTTCCTTCGCTGTGTATAATCTTGTACGTTAACCAACAAAAGGTACTTTATGGTACAAAAAAACAAAGTTAACTGTCTTATTCTCATTCCCTATCTATACAATTAATAAGAGCTTTGTTGTAAAATTAGGATGTAAGCTTGTCTTTTCTGTAAAGATACCGGTCCGAGTGAAAGTGTTTACAGTCGAGTTTCTTATTAATTAAAAATCTCGAATTCTTATCTAGAAATTGTCAAAGACTACTGGAAGCAGGGGATATTTTTAGCAGAGAAATGCAAAGTTTGTTAAACACACTTATAAATAAGTGTTAACACTGTTAAAGTTTTAAAGGCACTGGATCGCCCAGATCGCATATTAGCTGGGATCCAATGTGGTCTGTAACCACTCAATCCATTTTTAAGCATTTAATAAACCGAAGGAGTACTAATACTACTCTGATTTGTTAAAACTTCAAACCTGAATGGGTCTCTGATTTCTCTTCATCACTTAAAAGTTGTCTAGATATATTGTAAGACAATGCATGCACAATCCACTTACATAAGTCAAAAACCTCTGTGTCCTCCTTAGCCGTCTCCCCTGAGTTTAAGAGCATAAAAGAAGTATGACGAATCTGACAGATGCCACAATGCAGTCAAACTGAGTTATCCAGTGTGGTAAAAATGCTGACTACATCTTCTGCCTCTTAGATGGCTCAATTTCTCGCTCTCAAACGTCTCTTTGGGTGATTTGTGTACGAAACATAGAATTCTCGCACAGGCGAGGTGAAGCTGTTTCTGGAGAAAGGGGTTGCTAGACGAGTTTCACAGTGAATACCCCCATAACAAATTAAATAATAATAACAACCTTGGAGGGTTGTAATTCCCAGCTTTATCTTGGCCAAAATGTGTTTCGTTGTCTCAAAAACATGAACAAATCGATGCTGACAAATCATGGTATAACTAGATCAGTGGGTCATTAGGCCTGAGCTTTTAAAACAGACTGAAACCGGGTAGACGACAAAAACCGTAAGAATCCATTGCATGGACTGAGACCCTCAAAAGTGTGAAAAACCACGAGTTTCAAGGGTAAACCTCGCGACTTGACATGTCTGCACTGTGGACTTTTACCACCAGGATCAACCTTCTGTTCATGTGATACTGCTTGGGTCCGAAAGCTGCGGTCTTTCTTAAAGAAATTAATCAATTAATTTAGCCCCTTTAAACACCTTGACAGTCACATTGAAATATTAAAACAACAATATTGTTTTAACATTGTGTAAGTTTAATTCAAGCTAAATTTGAGGTAGTTTGCTGCACAATTCTGCCTGAACAGAATATAATAGCACATTGTACCACCCTACTACTCAAACAAACGACAGTTCATAAAAAACTAAAGATCCAATTTTCAGACGTTACAATACCATTAAAATAGAACATTCTTTAGAGCTGTTTGAAAATGCTTAAGAATCCAGCATTTCATATCCCACAAGGCTGCAGAGGGATTAGTCTTATATTATTTCTCTGTAAGCCTAATTTCATTCATGGGTTAAGAATTTTAAAATCTGAAAGCAGTAGTAATAAAAAAAAAAACAGCATATTCCACAGGAGAGGAAAAAACCTATTAGCACCCCCAGTGCGTTTATTACAGTCACAGGATTTGATTTTCCACAATGTTTTACAAAACATTATTCTTCAGATTGTGTTTCAGGCATTCTCTTGCAGCAGATGTCATTCATAATGTATTTTCTAAAAAAACAAGAAACAAAAAAACAAACAAACAACAAAACACAACATTTTAAACTTTTGAGATTATCAAGAAAATAAATCAACAGTGTTATACTGGTCTATTCTGTGGCATACGCAGAATTGGACGACATCTGAATAGTCTTTATATTTCCATTTTAATTAATTTCAGCAATGTGTGATCTGAAGGACAGGGCTAAATATATTAAATGTGAAGACACTATCTCAAAGTGTGGTCTGCTCCATTGAAATAGCCAGGGGTTAAAACAATACGGCAGTGAAAAGGTGTTTGTGGACAACACTGCTGTAAAACACTGGTGTTGGGTCTAGACTACTATTTAGTACTAAATATTATAAAAACAAAGAAAATAACTCGGCAGAAGGGGTGCTTTTGTAATTCCGAACACATTGAGAACATCGTTCAAAAAAAAATTATCTTCTTGTACACCAAAACAACTAGAAAAGTTAGCCATTCCCGCAGAGGCATCATCCACAAACCCTCATCCACAACTGATGAAAAAACTTGGAACAGTGACACTTACTTTTCAGCTAATTTCTTTGATATCTGCTCCAACGATTGTCTCTTTGTCTCTGGTATAAACAAAAAGACAAATACCAGAAGTGCACAACTCATGACTGCATAGATGAAGAGAACATAAGGAAGACCAATTTTCTCTGAAAGATAAAAGACAATAATATGTTACAAAAATAAATAAGAATAATGAGATCAATGATATTAAAAGCATTTCTACAGAAAGCAAAATGGAAATCAAATAAGTTGTTTTTCTTTAAATCTAATGTTTAATAAAACTACTAAATTAATGGTACAATGTGACACCCTTTTAATACAGTAATCCATTTTGAGAAAATAACAAAGAAAGCTTTGTTTTTTATTTAAAAGTGCCCTCAGTAATGTACATCCCTTTTCTCACAGTTTGAAATGACCAATTTCAATGACCCATCCCCCCTGAAAACTATGTACTAACAGTACTGTAGCTCAACAAGTGACCTTGATTCCTGCTGTCCAGCCCAATTCCCTATTCTCATCCGGAGAGTCTAAGCAGTTGATGCAGCCAAGCAGATCAACCCTGAAGGCAAGAGTTGAGCCTGCTCAATACCTGACCTCATGGCGTCTGACCGGTAGCGGTCAATGCTTCGCTCCCTATGGGTCTCCAGCCAAAATCGGCAACTTTTTTTTGTAAGAGCTGATTATGTACTTTACTTACTTAATTTGTTAAACAGAGAAGATTTTTTCAGCAGAAATTGAAATGCAAAAAAAGTCTTACCGATGACAGTCAGAAATGTCATTGAGACGAGAAGGTTGACTACCCAACTCACGGCTATAACCACTGACATAGCCCTGCCTCGGACACCCAATGGGAAAATCTCACTCAGAACCAGCCACACCACTTGTTAAAACAAAAGTAAATGCCATAATGTAATATATAAATACATCGTCACACATATGTACATTTTCAAGGTTTCAAATTTAAAGGCAATTGAGAATACAGGTAAAGCTTGATTTTCTTTTAGAGCAGTTGCATATGGACAAACAACATTTTCCACTAGCACTAAAATTATTTTAAAAAGTATAAAGCATGTGTATGTTTACCATTTGCTGAATGCTGACATACTTTTAAGTATTACAAAGATTTACACAAATGTAATAATAAATTACATTTTTATTAATTTAAACTATTATTATCAGTGCCTAGTATTACATTTTACACAACCATAAGCTTCACTATAATGAAAGTCTAAGAGTAGATTAAAAAAAAAAATCTTACTTGGCCCAAGACTTATGGAAAATGCAGCTATGTAAACCAGCAGACATGCCAGAGATAGCCATTTCAAAGTACTTGGCACTCTATCAATCCCTTTGGTCAGTAAAAGTGCTTTAGAATCCTTCATAAGGCTATCTTTAAGTGTTTTGTTCGACAAATCTCCTGAAGTCAATTTCCTTTTGCTTGGCGTTGTTAAGTTTGTCGTAGATTTTAGTCCAGATAAAGATTGTGAAGCTATTTCTAAGAAATGTGTTCCATCAATTGGAAAGTCACTGGTTGCATTGTTTATCCAGTGAGTCTGGTTTATATCAGTGTGTCTTACACAGACGCTGGTGAGGCCTGTAGGAATTCCGAGGCTTACTATTCCCATTGCGGTTAGTGACACTGCCATGACAGCAGATCCAACCAACAGAAAGGTCCTGCTTCCCACTCGATCCACAAAGAGCACTGCTGGAATTGTGCTTGCCACTTTCACTGCCCCGATCCCTGTAGAGGCCAGAGTTGCTGCGTTATTACTGTGAAAGCCAACAGATTTTAAAATGGTGGATGCATAATATAAAATATTGGGCTGCCCTGTTGCTTGGTGGAAGATAACTAAGACAACCCCTATCAGCAATCTGGCTCTCATGTTGTCCTTTGAACTGAACAAGTCCCAAAAGCGGTACTGCTGTTCCTCCTTCAGTGATGCCGTGATGCTGTTGAGTTCTTCGTCGATATCATTGGATGCCCTTAGTTTTCTCAATACATAAGTAGCTGATTCATTTTTACCTTTCTTGATCAAAAATCTAGGGCTTATTGGCAGAAAAAACATGGCAGCAGCCTGAAGAAATGCTGGTGGAATCACAAGGCCGAACATGTATTTCCACCCATTGGAAACAGTGGCAAAAACATAGTTGAAAGCATAGGCTAAAAGAACACCAAAAACAATCATGAGTTCATTTAGGGACACCAGCAGACCCCTTCTGTTTTGTGGTGCAATCTCTGCTAAATAGAGACAAGTGGAAACAGATGAGAGTGATATGGCAATTCCCACCAAAACGCGACCTATAATAAGTACTGTGTATGACATTACGCATATCAAAATTATGCTTCCTATTAGAATTAGAAAAGAGGTTCCTATTATAACAATCCTTCTTCCATATTTGTCTATTATAAATCCTCCAAAGAGGGAGGATAGCAGGGCCCCTAATAACAAAGAGCTAACAACCATTTCCTGCTCATGACATGTAAAAGCTAATGTATCCTGTAGCTGGAGAAGAGCCCCAGATATTACAGCCATTTCATATCCGACTAGAAGTCCACTAACAGCGGCAACTGCACAGGCCAGCAGGATGAAAGCTGCGCATCCTGGGAAAAAAAAAAAACAAAAAACAGAAAATATTTAAAAGTAATTAAAAACTTTTTATTAGAAGTGTCTTCCATGATCTACACCATTTGTTTCCACACGCATAAAAATAGTTAATTATTACAAAATGATTTGTCATCCATAACTATTAAACACTTTGAAGACACTGAAACAGACTTCCAGTCGAAACGTTTGTCATCAAATGAAAGTTTATTTGAATATATTTTATTAACAAAATGGTTTTGGTTAAAGCAAGTTATCTGATTGACTGTAAACTGCGCTAGAAGTACTGTATCAATAAGCCTGTCATGGCCAATTTGACTCCAGTGGCAAATTTGTCCAGGCAAATCACATGTAACGTGGATCATCTGGTAAAGTGTATTCTACAATAATCTTAAATAAAGTGCCTTATTATTTAAGTCCAACTGTGTACCTTAAGTAAAACACATGCTGTATATTTTCATCTGTTAAGACCTTATGGACCATATTTTCAAAGCGTTTACACCAAAAGAGATCCAAACAACTATGTTTTATATTTCAAGTTCTCTTAAGCACTCTCAAGGTGTTTTGTTTTTCATTTTGTAACATTAACATGCTTTTTTCTTGTTTCAAAAATAGGATTTAATTAAAGAATGGAGGAGATGCTTTGAAAATAAGGCCCTATATACTGAATTATCTGCAAACAAATGTTTTTTTTTTATACATTTACCATATTTTCACACAAAACGGGTATGAATTCTATTGCAATGAAATGTGTTGACATCTTATTTTCCTGACAATTTGCCACTCTACGTTTTTTTTTTTTTTTTTTTTTTTCCACAGCAACAGCCAATTCGCAAATGTTTTGGCTTTACATGGTTTTATATTCCTCAGACTGAAAAAAAATGCCCTGTAATTTAACGATTCCTATGACTGTCATTAATCTATACATGGAAATTATTGTTTCAACCCAAAAATGAGACTGAAGCCCTGGTCTTCACTTCTTTTCAATCGTGTGAGTTATGGTGGAGGATTCATACTTAAAAAAAGAGGAAGTAGTGGGACTCTGTGAAAGCCAACAGAATTACATTTGCAATACTTTTTTCATATATTAAAAAAATAAATAAAAATAAATAATTGGTCAGATAAATTAGAACAATTTTTGTTCCATAATTATATATCACTGTAACAGGGACTGCTATACAGTTGAATAAATGACTGATGAGACAATGTGGATGCCTGATCGCTGCGTGATTGACAGCAGACCGAGGTGGGAAGGTTGGGATTGACACCCTATAGGCACGCAGGTTTATTTACATAGATGTACATACAGGAAACCCAGTAACGGTAGAGTCACGTGGGACATATCGTCCGGCGTACGAAATGCAAAAAAGACACTGCACAAAAACCCCAACAAAAGGTACAGTGAAGACGACTTACTCTACTCCACTAACAAATGGAGATCCCGCTTCCACACCTGTCTGCTATACTGGGTGAGATCTACTATCCTGAAACTAACTCCCACTTCATCTGTAGTGAAATTGGCAGTACCTCTTCAACCTTGTTTTTCTGTCAGCGGTTTCCCCTAATGACTGACATACTTTGCAGCTACTTAGATGCTTTGACTCCGAAGATAATGTTAGGGTGAAATAACCAAGGAAGCAATTGCAGTAACAGACTTCCTGGAGGCAACACAAACAAACTGAAAACTTTCGTTAACCTGGTTTAGAACCATGTTTTTTTTTTTTTTTTTGGACTGGAAGTGCATGACAGGTGAGGTGTACAGAATTATTTTGTTAGTTACAGTTACTTGTCATTTATTATTCCTTGGAATATGCAGATATTCAAAACGCAATGCAATAGATGATAAATTGCTGCTGATTCTTGATACCAGTTGGGGGATTTTCAAACCTCAGCATTATTCTACCGAACTCGCGGCAGTGACAGCTTTAGTAGCAAGTGATTTTCAGATGGAATTTGTTAATACAATCAATCCAATGATGCTTTGAGTCGGTGAGGTCGTTAATGAACAAAGTTCTCGTTAAAAAGCTTAATTTTTGCAGGTCACGTACATCACTTCCTGTCTCAAGAACTAAATAAGGGGTACTCGTTAATTAAAATGCATGCTAATGAGATCGAGAAACTAATGGAAGTATAATTCGCTGTTATGGAAACTGCCAGCATACAGGGAGATGATGGCTCTCCCACCAGCAAGCAGTAGCCTAATGGAAATAAAAAAATAATTGGAATATCTATTTCGTGTATAATTTGTAAACTTAACTTTCAATTTTGCATTTTGTCATCCAGAATGTACATATATTTTGAACATCACATATAAAATTCTGATTTATAATTATCTGGTGTGTGGGTACAAATTGGAAAGCACGGACGAAAAAAAGGGTTCAAAAGAAATCAAAACCCCATTAGTCATTTACCCTCATTCATTCAGGTGGATATTTTGCCACAACTTACTATATACACTCTTTTAATGTGCATTTGCATTTATTTTGACGAAACAGAAAAAAAATAAAATACAATTGAAATATATATATATATATATATATATATATATATATATATATATATATATATATATATATATATAAATAAAAAGTTTGTGAACCCCAATGATAATTATGGAAATTCCATAGTTTTAACATGATAGCCTTCTTAAATCAAAACCAGTATTTTCTTAAATATCCAACAGGGTTGATATTACACAAACAGTGAGTAATTAAGATTCAGGGTATGTGAAAAAGTAAGTGAACACTGCATATCAACAGGAAACTCTGCACAGTACTGCATCTCCAGTCCCGCCTCACCCTTTGTTCACTGTACCTCTTCATAGTTGTGCATACTGATAAATCCTGATCACTCATTTTATCACCAAACTGTTCAATAATGCGATCCAAGTCAATATTTTATTACTATAACATCTGAAAAAGCTTGGCAAATGTCTGTGATATTCTTTGAGCGCTGGATGCAGAAGCAGCTATCTTATTTGTTTATGTCCGTGTTGTGTCTGTGGTGAAGGGACTATGTGTTTAGCTCAGATGCGCCCCCTTTTTTTCGGCTTCTCTTGGCTCCTATAGGTCTCACTTGACCATTGAACGGTTTTCTCTGCTTTTTCCGGAGAAAAATCGACTAGAGACTTGTGCTTGACGTCTTTTTGATGATGGGCCCGACATCAGACCAGAAAGGGAAAATTGTAATACCAGGTCCAGTCCGACATAGGGAAAAGGGTTAATAAAGTTAATAAAAAGCTAACAGAAAACCGACTTCAGTTTCTTTTTGTACTGGTTGCTCATTGACGTGCACTGGCTTTGGTGAGAAAAACAAAGCACTAGGGGAAAGAGTGTGGGAATTTAATTTTAAAAAGCAGTCTTGTGACCAGGATTATTATAGAACGAATTAACAAGGATTTCCTGTGAGTGGTGGAGGGTTTAGATAAAATACAATGCTATTTTTGTTTCAGTGGTGTACTGTTGTGGAAAAAATAATGTGGTAAATTACCAATATATAGAGTGCAGAGAAAGAAAAAAGTCTTACTGTCATGCATCACTTGTAATTAGGGTCCTCATTCAAAATGTGGAACCTTATTCACTGAAAATGTGGACACTTATTCATGGTGAACACAGTAACTTTTTTGAATCTTACTTTGAGTCAGGGACAGGAATTTATATTTGTTTAACCTTTAGACTGCTGGCTTTTTTCATACCCCATGCCAATGACTGCTGACATTTTTAGCAGAAAACACACTGTAAACAACGGATGGGTGGCGATTTGCATCGATTACTTTGTTAAATTACTGTGATGAAGTCCTCGGGCTGTACACCTATCCAATCAAACAAGAGCTCTGCTGACAACAATTATTATTGGCAGTCTCAGCTGCAAAACTTTGCAACAGAGATTCTTATTGAGCACATTAGGGTCGATTCTTAAAGTGTTTTTACGTGTTCATTCGCGCCCTAAGGTTTAATACAGGACATGACGTCAAATCAATGTAGGACTGAAAAAGTTCATTTCTACTGTACTGGGCACCCCCTGTAATGGAACCTTATTGAGAGAATCTTACTATATTAAGGATTCTGACCACTTGCTTCCAGACAGTGTGAACTTTAAATAAAATAAAAGTGAGTAGCCCATATCAATAATATGACCAGAAATAAAAAAAAAAAAAAGGTTTGATTTATTTTTTTGGTTTATCATTTGTTTTGCAATGTAGACACTAAGTTGTTACTTGTAGATGCATTAGGGAAGCAGTGCGTAGTATTTCAAATACCAGCTTTACAGTGTTTCCATGAAAGCAATACAACACAATACAATGACGCGTAACACTGCACAGAACTAGTTTTCAAATGTATAAGATGTTTATATAACGTGTGTATCCAGGATTCAACCAATAAGAACAGTAACTTCAGAGTGTCAACTCCAAAGTGAAATTGAAATCAGACAGAAATCAACTCAAATCAAACAGACCATGTAACCACGGTAGTCGCAACCTAAGTTCTTAGTCTAATGGTTAAACCATTCTCTGTACTAATGCCTTTCCAATTGCAATATAAACACATATATAGGTTTCAGCAGGCAAGAGAAGTGGCCAAGTCAGCCTACCTAATAGTGAATTTTACTGTAATACAAGAGTGTAGGGTTTTATGGTTGTTGTTTATTTTTCATATTAATCCCTGCCATAGTGTCATAGGAAAATGTTGAAGATCTACCTTTCTCATTGTAGATGTTCCCAGATTGATCAGTAGACTGGTCAAGCACCTGAAGTTTTTCAACTGTCTGGCACTCGGAGTTCTGGTTTACAGAACTGACATCAGGTTCCATAGTGTGTCTTATTTTCAGGTTAGAAAACAGCCGTATTTGAGAAGGGGTCCTTAAAGAAGAAAATATTTCTGGTATTACACCAATATGGTATTACATCAAGAAAACAAGACTTTGTACTATAGTATGCAGTGTAACCACACAAGCAATTTGGTATACCGTTATTTTTTTCTAGAGAACTGTCTCTGTTGCACCGAACTGAGTGTGTGGAACTATCTTAAGTCATGCAGCTGGCTGCTCTTCTTAGTAGATCACAGGAAGCAATCATATCTTTTCAGGAAGTATACTGTATTTACAGCTTCCACCAATTGCTTTTATAAAGCTAATCATTTTCTTTTTGTGTTTTAATTAACCAATTTCCGTCTGAAGTCCATAGTGTTACAGTGCTCTTTATATCCAGATTTAATTCAGAAGTATTAAAACTGAACAACATAACAGTATCAAACCAAAATGTTATTGCAGGGTGTGTTGCTGCTAGGGGTTTAAATTGGTAATGAAGCAAGGAAACAGGTGTCACTATTAATGTGTATCCACATAGAAACATGGGTGTGTGAGGTACTTCATGGTTCTGAAACAAGATATATATATATATATATATATATATATATATATATATATATATATATATATATAGCAAAACTGTTGTTTCCCCACTCACTTTTGGTACATCAGCTTAAAGTGGTAAGGTTTACAGTATAATATCAGACTGCACACAGGTTATTTCAGGGTTATTTTCTGTCACATTCTTCAGCTTACTTCCCTCTCCTTACATAAACTCTGTTTACACAGTTGTCTTTACACCGACTAGTTCATGTGTCACTTCATTTTACTTGAAATATTTCACTGAAATGTTTACCCATTAGCCTTAGTGCCCATATAACAAATTAAATTTGCTTGGTAGTTTTGCAGTTTTACGATGTTGTTCAAATCTTAAACTTTTACCAGTAAGCCTTTATAAGAGTGATCTCATTAGTTTAGGTATCCTAAGAATAAAGTTGCAACGTTATACCAAAAAAAAAAAAAAACAACAAAAAAAAAAAAAAAAAAAACGACTGACAAAAAATTCAATTTAAACTTTAAATAAACAGTTGTTGAATATAACGTTATCATTACCGTTTTAGATTTTATAGTACATTTCTATTAAAGTCCACAACATGTAGAATTATTTAATTTCAGTTATTAATTAAAGTATTTGTATTTTTTTATATTTTTTTAGTCACTTTTGATATATAATTTTATTGCAGTCTTCAATCCTAAAAAAAAAACCCTATACGCTACGTATTTAATTAATTATTACAGTACATTTTGTTTCCTTACTTTCTACCGTTTTGGAGGCTCCGTTAATTGATAGCTGACACTTGCACAACGTCACTCTTATCGTCGATGTTGTTGCCAAGCCATATGGTTTTAACTGTGTTTTTTTTTTTTTTTGGAAGCAGGCTTATGATTCCTTGCTTTTAACATCTAGACCCCGAGACTCCGCCCAATTAACTTCAGTCACAATGCGGACTGCATTACTGTGGTGCGTGTGAGCAGTTATTATTACATTCAGCATGCTGCATATTCAGTAACACCAGGGGAGAAATTTGGAAGAATTAAGCAGTAAAATCAACACATGAAGATTATTTTTTTTAAGTCATTAAGAACGCGGGCTTCATAACATGCTGTAGGCATGGTACAGTAGTTGTATTTATTTATTTATTTGCTCAACAAACATAACAATATATACAAACAAACATTAGGAATGCATTGCCTCCAAATACAATTCCTAAATATAAACAAAAATACAAAGGCAATGCCAGGGGTACCATTACTTTTTTTTTTTTAATAAGGTAGAGTTTAGTTTATATTTTAACCATTTAATTTTATGAATATGGCATTTCCCCAAAATAATCAACAGATTAATCACATATGAAATATCCTGTTTCATGCCTTGGAGGCTGTGGACCAGAAGGTCCACACAGTGTGACCTTGAGCAAGTCACTTAACCTCCTTGTGTTTTGTCTTTCGGGTGAGACGTTGTGACTGCACCTGATGCATAGTTCACACACCCTAGTCTCTGTAAATCAGCTTGAATAAAGGCACCTGCTAAATAAACAAATAATAATAATAATAATAATAATAATAATAATAATAATAATAATAATATCATGCACCAATGCTGCATAACATGAACTCTATAAGCGCTTTGTATAAGCACATTGATAAAACAGATGAAGTACAGTTTCTCTTTCAGTATTACAAAATACACAATTATAATCTATGTCAACTTTAAACTTAGCTAAAACACTTTTTTGTAGGGTAGATCTTATGAACAATTGTATAAGATACTTCTTTAGTCTTATTGGTGAGACAATACCTACCAGGGTTCATCCAAACGTTCCTCCAATCTAGATAACCAAACACTGAACTCCAATCACAACGTGCAGAATGAATTGTAGCACCACCACATAGAGCTGTTATGTGCTTTTTGTCACATTGATGATGCAGTATGTGGGCATCACCTAAACAGTTTAAAGTTCAAAAAAGCCTGTATGAAAAATTATTTTAGAACTAAAGGAGTTCCTCTAGGAACTGCAACAAAGACTACAGCAAACTCCTTGGCAGTAATTGGAATTTTGAAAGTTTTTCGAAATGTTGATTAATTTAACAATTGTCCATCATCATTAAGTAATTGACTTAATTATGTTATTATCATACCATCTTTGGAAACACAATATAGTAGTTTGATGGTTTAAGATGTTGGTTAATACAGGGTAAAGAACTGTTCCAAGAAAAATAAAAAGTCAGTGGTAGATCCCTTTACTAGACTATCCTACATCAATCGACTGTTTTACCTGTTGTACCTGTATATATGTTCCTGGCCTGTTACAAAAATGTGCATGTCAATGTTTTATGGCGCACGCACCCTGTGAATGCAAGATCTGAGGAGGTAATCGTCTGAACTTCAGAACCTGTATTTGCATACTATGTATACCATATACTGTTCATGTTATTCATGGAGACTACTGCCTGGTTGGCTGTCGAAAGATTAACCTACTACACATATTCATGTACCCCATCACTTGCTGTATGCATGTGTGAAATTTCATCACTATTTGTCAAGCCTTTATTTCGGCTGCAATAGCTTACTCACTTTTGACTTGCTATACATGTGTGCCGTTTTTTTCTGTTTGCCTCAAAGCATTCAGAACCTGACTAAACCAGTTTTAGTTAAGGCTTTAGCTAATGTCAAGACCCGAGGGCTGTTATACATGCTTGTGGCCACGAAACAAGCTGGCTCAGCAGTTTGGAATAATTCAACAGCACACTCTGGTACTCACTTTCCCCCACCAGGCTGAATAGAGCTGTCATCATCCCACTGACACATTTAAAACTGAATTTATAACTGTGAGAGCTACAGATCAAATATCAAATCAAATATGTTTCATTCTATTTCTCTTTCCTCTTTTACAGTGAACCATTTTGTGTGTGAAAACAAATGAGGTGGAGTAATAACTTGACGTGAGGGACTACCGTTCCTCTCAATAATAAGTATCTTCAGGTATCATTTTCATATTTTATGTTTTCCTGTCCTATAAAACTTTTTAAATGCAATCATTCTGAGAGCTTTGTTTTGCAATTAAATAAATACTGGAAGCAGTGCTCTAGAGATGGGGCTGGTACTTATTATTATGAAGACACTTTGTATGATCTAGCCACTATTGCATGTATTTGGCAAACCAAGCTTAAGAGCAGGTCTTTAAGTTATAGTCAAGACATGTTAACACAGACTTGTGTTGAATTAAGTATAATGTGTTGAAATAAGTACGACTCAATATGAATGCTATTCCTAACAACAAAGTATTTGAAGCTAGTTTACTCATTAATGTCCACACAGGACTTTGATTTAATATATAGGATGGATGCTTTAACAGCAGTGTCCCCACTAGCACCATGTTGGGGCAGCAGTGGTTGATCTCTGGATAAGAGGGAATGTGTCAGTGGTATCTTTGGCAAGTACCAGTAACTCATGAGAGAAAAAATAAAATAAAAATGATATTGAAAAAATGTCATTTGCAGGCTGATTTTGTCTCCAGTGCCATCATCACCACCATCAAGTTTAGTAACCACCAGAACTACTTACCCCATTGCCACTTGCTTTATCATTTTCTACATTGGTATACTTTCATGAGTATGAGGCTAAACAATGATTGCATGGAAATGCATTATCTTCAGCAAACAAGTACCCAACTGTTACTTTGGGGTCGATGTACAAAAGTGTTGAGCCTGTATACTTTACATCAGCAGTTTTTCTTTGCGGTTCAACCTTAGACAAATATGTACCTGTGGGGGTTTTGCAAATCTGGGTTCTCAGATATTATAATGAGATGTACTAAAGCTGCCGAAAATTGCGACACCTACGATTGTATCAATTTGTTAAGAACTTTTAGAACCATGTTTTAAACAGTCACAAATAGCAAACCTGAGTGATTTGTAGGATGAGAAGAGAAAGGGTATTTTGTACCTGCATTACCCTCTTTGATTTAAATGAAGACCAAATTAAGAACATTTATTTATTTATTTGTTTATTTATTTATTAGCAGGCACCCTTTCCCAAGGTGACTTACAGTTATATACAAAAAATACATATGTAGAATTACAGTACAATTTAGAGCAAGATACAAAATACAATGACTTCAGACCTAATAAGAGCAAATACCGAACACAGTACGATTTGATATCGGGGCAGTTAACCACCAGATAACAGTGTTGATAGTTACATCAGGGTTAGATACGAAATACACGATACTACAGATTAGGTTAAGTGCAGGATTAAATACAGTAAAACAGGGAACAGATAAGTACAAGTTAAAGTGCATTAGAGGCAGAGTGCTATATTGTCCAGAAGAGAATGGTTGAGTTATACAGGCGTTGTCTGAATAGTTGTGTCTTGAGGAGGCACTGGAAGGCGATCAGGGACAGGGCATTCCTGACATCCATAGAAAGGTTGTTCCATCACTACAGGGCGAGGAAGGAGAAGGAGAGGGGTCTGGAGGCAGGGGAGCGTAGAGGAGGTACAGCCAGTCTTCTAGTGCAGGCGGAGCGGAGAGGTTGGGTGGGGGTTTAGGGAGAGATGAGGGTCTGGAGGTATCTGGGTGCAGTCTGGTCAAGACATTGGTAGGCGTGTATAAGAGTCTTGAACTGGATGCGGTGGTGATCAGGAGTCAGTGGAGTGAGCAGAGCAGTGGAGTAGAGTGGGAGAAGTGAGACAGAGAGAACAACAGGCGAGCAGCAGAGTTTTGGGTGAGCTGAGAGCGGAGCAGAGTCAGGGAGGTCGGCCAGGAGGGAGTTGCAGTAGTCTAGGAAGGAAAGTACCAGGGCATGGACAAGGAGTTGTGTGGAGTAGTTAGTGAGGAAGGGTCGGGAATAAATGGCAGTTGCATGCTATTGTGCTGATGTGCTGGGAGTAGGAGAGGCAGGGGTCCAAGGTTACTCCGAGGTTCTTGGCTGAGGAGGAAGGAGAGAGCGTGGTAGATTCCAGAGGAATGGAGATAGAGAGATCAGAGGAGGGGGAAGATGAGGAGGGGAAGAAAAGGCGGTCAGATTTAGAGAGGTTGTTTGAGGTGATGCGAGGGCATCCAGGAGGAGATAGCAGACAGATGGGAGGGGATGGTGGAGGAGGAGAACCAGGTCAGAGCAGTTCCAGAGATTCCCAGGTCAGCGAGAGAAGATAGGAGAATAGTGATCAACAGTGTTAAAGACAGCAGAGAGATCAATCAAGGAGAATTAGGACAGAAGAGAAAGAAGCAGCACGGGCAGAATTTAGTGAGTTAATGACAGACAGAAGAGCAGTGTCAGTGGAGTGAGTAGAGCAGAAACCAGATTGGAGAGGGTCGAGCAGAGAGTGGTTAGACAGGAAAGCAGAGAGCTGGCGTTGTATTGCCAGCTCGAGGGTTTTAGAGAGGAAGTACTAAACACTGTGTGGAAACCTATCAAATTGCAAATCAACCTCTATTCAATTTAACCACTCACCTGGTACTGATCACAAACAGTACATCACCTAATTAAAACACCACCACCTATAATGTTACTTAAATACAGCTAATATTAAGAGTTGGAATGAGGCCTCTAGTAGCCACTAGAAAAAATCTGGAAAAGGTCCTCGCTCTACCTGTCCTCGCTCTGACTGCCACAGTTCAGACTGCCCTTGGACATGTGGCTATAAGACTGCCATAGCTCAGACTTGGTCGTGTGGCCCTTAGATGGCTGGCGCTGTAAGACATTGTTTACCAATTTATACTGTCCTGCAGGTCTAAAGCTGGTCCAGTTTACACGCTATCTAAATTCACTTCAATTAACCACAGCTCTGAACACTTTAGAAAATGAATTCCTTCAACCTGCTAATGTAGTTACCAATGTAGCTATTGCACTTACCAAAATCGCTAGTTTCTTCCTTCTGACTGCAAAACTTCTTCTAAACACAATCCAAGCAGGTCGGTCGCTAGAACAACTGATTAGCCAAGGGAAAAACGGCATTAATTTCAACACTACAGCCAGCTAAGAATCATGCCCACAATTGAAAATCGCTGACCATTTTATTCAGCAGTCATATCATTCTTGAGCTGCTGTCTGATTTAAAAGCTGACCTGGAGCCTATCACAGAGAAGCCATGTTATTCCTGCAGTGGTCAAACTATTGTCCACCCTGCATTACCTTGCCTCTGGGTCCTTTCAGGGGACTGTGGCAGCTGTTGCTGACATTTGCCAGTCCGCTGTTTCTCGTGCATTGCCAGTTGTGCACAATGCATTTTTGAGGCGAACACCCAAATACCTATTTTTCCCTAAAATCAGCGTGTACTTACAAGCCTTGAAATTAAATTTATATGAAATTCTGTTTCTGCCAATGAGCAATAGACTGCACACATGTGCCACTAACCCCTCCAGCTCATTCTGAGCATCTGTATAAGAATAGGAAACACACATATTCTATTAATGTGAGGGTAGTTTGTAATTGTGCACAATTTAGCACTGCACCCCTGACTAAATTAAAAAAAAATAACATTATACATTTGGCTTATAGGCTGCTCATGATAATACAAATGACTGGTATAATGTAAGATTTGTTGCTGGTCCCTTGAAATTCATATTAACGAAAACTGTACTCCTGTAAGTATCATAACTTGTCAATTCGGCAGCATTTTTTATTTGGGGTTGAAGGTGGGAGCCCCATTATAGAATCTGAAGGGAATAAACTGACTTGTATTATTTATTTTAAAAAAAGATGTTGCATGACTCTTAAATTTCACTTCAAATAACTACTAGAAATGTGAAAGACTTGCACACAAGTTACTGTAATCATCTGTCAAAAGCCATACAAATGCTTAGAACGGCAACCATATATGTTGAGCTTTGACCTTCTGTTGGACCCCCACACTCTCTTAATTGATTTTATCAAAGATGTTTTTTAAACAGTATTGTTTTCTTATTCTGGGGGGGGGGGGATGTTGTAGTTCAAGTTGGCTCCATTGTGTAAAGAAATAAGTAAACAAATTGAACTATGAGTATTTTAGGATAAAAGTACTGTAATAACAAGAACATGAACTTCTAATTTTGACACAGTATATACCTCGCAACCTGAACTTGGTTCAAGTAAAAAGGGTACCCAAGGGCTTTAAATGTACAGTATCTTTGGTGAAAAAATATACACCTGTCATTCTTTGCCTGCTGCATACAAATGAACGAATGCATATACTAGCGCCAATTCATAGTGATTCCTTTCAGGGACAGTCTTAATACCAATTCTTCTTTACAGACTAAACTCAAATGTTAAGGAACTGTTTTGTCCACAGGTGGAACCGAAAATATGAAAAGTGAAGAAGCAAGTTACAAAGCAAACACTGTACCTCCACCCTATAAGAGTTGTGTGTGTTTGAAGTTGAATTTTAAGCTCTATTCTGAACCTACCTGGCAGCCAGTGCAAGGAGGCAAGTACTAGCAGTATGGGCTGTGCTAGTTAGGAGCTTAGTTTTAGTTAGCAAATAACACCTTGAAGACCTTGAAGATCTGCAACAACAGCACTGCAAAAGGACACAGATTATGATTTAGCACAAATAGTGCATGAGGTTACATGAAGTAAAACATTTTGACATATCAATGCTATGTGGCCAAACCGCAGCTCGTGAGCCACATGCGGCTCTTTTGTAGTTCAAGTGCGACTCCCGATGAAATACTGGGTGAGGCACACTTTAAGGCTCAAATAAACTGAAGAAGGAGTAACAAAAAATAAAAAAATGAAAAGGGAGAAAGTAAAAATAAACACACGTTTATTATCTGTGTTCTCTGTATTCATTCGTGTTCATTGTTCTTTGTTCTTTCTCTTTCATCCTGCATGTTCACTGCGAGGATATTTTGTCACTTGTTGACTTTCGACACCGCTCGCTGGCACATGCGTATTTCGAAGCCGGATGTGCAGTTGAAAGTAAATTTGATAATTTTGAATTAAGTGCTTGTTCCTTTCGTGGAGACAGTGGCATTGAGTAAACCCTCCACGAGTAATAAACGAACATATGAGGCTTTAAACCAGACACGGTCTCATCTGCAACAAATCGTACAGACTGTAGTCTGTACAAGGCGAGCAACAAATGTCTTTATGAAACACAAATCTCAACACATTTTCACCTGAATATCCTCCTGGATCAGAATTCAGGCAGATGCTGCTTAGAGTGTTCAGTAAAGAAGATGATTTCACAACTCAAGCAAGTTTTGTATGACACGCATGGAATATTGCTTGTGGCCAACAATCAATCTTTATACAATTTGGCGCTAGACTAGAGAATGCATGTTAACATGTTATATTGCAGGTGTGAAATTAATATTATATTTACATATCTTACGTCATGAGGAGGTACTGTATGTAATCCCTTTCGAAATGTGCATTTGTCATCCACAAAGTTCAATAGTATTTAACAGCATGTATTAAATGCTCCCTCCCTATATATATATATATAATATATATATATATATATATATATATATATATATATATATATATAAACCCAGCAGATCTTTAGGAAAAGAGCTTGATAAAAAGAATCCTTACAAAAATGTGTTTTTTTATGTGATGTTTTTGGTGAAATCAGGGCAACTATTGTATTTTGCTTCATAAAACTGAATATATTTTATTTAAAGTACGTAATACATATAGTATAAACCGAATTAATGGAAAAACACAAGTATGTTACATTTAAAGTTTTAATACACTAGATCTACAGTACAATACAAATTACACAGAACCTGTGTAGGCAATGTTCTAGCCCTTGTTCTTGTGTGTTTTGCTGCCATCAAGAGGCAGCCTAACAACTACTGTACTGCACAACAATGCTAGTATTTAAAATGTCTTGCTCGCAAACATTACATGTTTTACAGTACATGTGTTGCAGTTGTCAACCATATGGAAATCTTGGTATGCAGCTTGTAGTGTCAAGAAGTTTGGTCAACCCATGACCTAATACATACTGGTAAAGCATTGCAGGGCAATGGTAACATGTTAACACTAGTGTCCTACTGTATCAGAACAACTCAGCCTGATTTCTTTGACAACCAACTCATTTTGGGAGGGATGGGATTGGGAGGGAGGGAGGTGCGCTTTTATAACACACGCCAGGATGTTCATATATGATCCAGAATCCGCAGGCCTAGACTTTAGCTTGTGCTGAACAACACGCCTTATTGCTTTCAGATTCATTAACACTGTTGTTTGATATACTGTAATGGCATGCCAGAGATGCGTTTCAAACTTTTCCTGCAGACTTCAACAACTAGGAGATGGATGCACTTAAACCAGGTTTTGTGACCCACATCATCATCTTTACTAAAACTAAAATAATAAAATAATGATGTTAATTCAAGTGACAATCAAATTATGGTGTGTTTGAAAATTTGATTGAATAACACCATATAATATTAGTGCAATAAGTCAAAGTGTATCTGTATGTTTTAATTGAAGGGTTTCAAGGTGTGTGGTAAACATGATTTTCAAATTAGACACACTTGATAGGGTATACTTAATTTACTTGTTGTCTGCTTGTGTTATGAAAGAGCAAAAGCGAATGTTAATAAAAACAGTATACATACACCAATCTCTTTGGTGCTGTCAAAAAAAAAAGAAACAATGGAGGAAGTCTTTAATTTTTTTAATGATCTATGGTGTGGTGTTTAGATCACTAGCTCTATGGAAGATTGTTTATTATTATTATTATTATTATTATTATTATTATTATTATTATTATTATTTATTATTATTATTTAATGAGTTTGAAAACCCTTTTGTAGAGAGATAAATATATTTCCTTTTTTAAAATTCTACATACATAATGTACTGTATCTAATCACTTATCTGAGACTGTGAAATAATTTATCTTTTACTGACTTTTTACTGAATGTTTCTTGTAAATCTTACTGTTAAAACCAGCCAACAGTAAAAACAGTAATTTTGTACACATTTCATTTAATGACTTCATATGCCTGCACTAATCTATAAAACTATTAATAAACACTTAACATGCAAGGGTTACATGGAAAAATATATTCATTTAGTATCTATTTTAAATGTCATGATCAAAATAATGTTTTAGATTGTTTCTGATGTAATATATAACATATATGGTCTAAAATAAACCTTTGTCTAGTATTACAGTGAGTATTAAAGTTATTAGCTTTGGAAGCACTGTATTATGTATTCTTTTTTTTTTTTTTGTGGCCTTGTGTGCCCAGAATTCTACCCATAACCCCCCCCCCCCCCCCCCCCCCCCCCCCAGGACTTGATTTAGCATTTATACAATAAAAACTATAGTGTCTTCCCCCCTACAGAATTTGCAAATAGAAAACAATAGGAACTATGCATTTTTTTAAATAAGTAAGTTCATTTAATCTATTATGCAATATGTAAACTATGTTAGATGTGTTATTAATGCAGTAATTAATATACCATTATCATGATGACTTAATGTGTCATTAACTTAATGGCATCACTAACTGATTAATATTGATAGATTAATGATGTGAAAGGAAGTTGTCTGTTTCACTAACTGATGAACGATTTGAAAAAGGGGTATCAAATGTAACTATGTTTAGGGAAGGGCTGCTACCAAGATTATTTTATTAATAATTATTACCTTTGAAGCATGTAAAGCTCTGCCAGCATTTTATTTCAATGTGAGGCTACATTAGCAAATATATGCTCTAGGTGGCACTGCAGCACTGCATGTCATTTTCATTGTATATTTTTAAAAATGTAAATTGAAAGACAATAGGAACTGTACCAAATTGTACGTGAATATCAAATGTCCTGTTCTCCTGTCCTGTTAATTTTGTTAATATTCTGTCTTTAAAAAATGTAGAAACTATTATGAAACTAATCTGTCAGTAGGACAAGCTGACCAATTCTACTTTATGCTGTGTATGTGATACTAGAATCTGAGAATTTTTAAGGAGTTAGTGTCCTAAGGATGCATGGCCTTACTGCAAGGTTACAAAGGTTCTCAGTAGACAGCCCTCTATAAGGCTTGGTGGTCCAGTAGTTAAAGAAAAGGTCTTCTTATGAGGCTATTGGTTAAAATCCTGGCTCAGCCACTGGCTCACTGTGTGTGACCCTGAGCAGACCACTTCCTTTGGATGAGATGTAAAACTGAGGTTCTATTGTAAGTGTCATCTGTCAGCTGCGTCTTTTCTGTCACCCTTGCTTTATGCTCGGGCACTGGAACCCATTGAGGTTGACAGCCTGTTTCTGTAACTGGATACATACAAATGGGGACATTTATCCTATCTGTTAATTCCTATAAGGAACTTTGAGCGAGACTTTTAATGAATAAATCCTATAGAAGATTTGGTGATGGCTCTCACATTGTAAAGAGACTGTGAGTATTGTAAGCTTCTCTTTAAGTAACAGCTTTAGGTTTCTCAGGTGGGAAACTAAAGACCAACGATTAAGGTACAAGAAGAAAACAGTAACAACTGTACTCCCTTGTTTTTTCTCTACAGTACAGTTGTGGACTTTCTGTAAAATATATTTAACTTTTTTCATCAAACCATCTTTTATTATTTTTGCCCCCAGTAAAAACACATCAAATACCAATTATTCTGATCATATTTCAGTTTTGTATATTTTAACATACACTGCCCAAGCTTGTATATTTGTGATTGAAAAAGTAGACAACCACATCTTAATTGGGACATTTTTAGCAATTGCTCCTACAATTTTATGTTTAAGGGCCTGAAGATTCTTAGCTTTTTAGTTGAAAATACAATAATTCTTTCCATGCAACCAGCTTGATGTAAAAATCAGCTTGCTATTAACCTCAACATAAAATGTGTTATGATACGTTTACTCAGTCCCATGTGGCCATAGTAGAATCCACAGGATAGGTCATAATCAACCCATCTAAAACATTCAAATAGGTTTTGTTTACATGACTTTAGGTCAATGGTCTCCAACAATCAATACATGAACTTGCAGCAGCTTTGTCTCAACATTATGTTCCCGGAAGATATGTTTACTACTTTGACACACAAAAAAACTGGAGCGAGCTGGAATGAACCGGCTCTTTAAAGTGGCATCACAGCAGTTTAATTGCATCTCATGGTTATTTAATATACCTCCCAATGCAATTCAAGGGTGAATTAGTACCAATAATCATCAAGTAATCAACCTGTACAAGTAAGGTTATAAAAATGTAACACACACCAAAATAGACGTACAAACAGTCTACACTATTGTACCGTGACATGGAAATCAGTGTAGTGTTTCAAATCTGGGACACTGGCATTTGAAAATGATTAATTTACACTTACATAATTGTGAATGTTTTCTGTGATTCAGCAGATCAATATATTTACACTTTAAATTTTCAAAAAAAAAATAAAAAAATTAAACTGTTTTTGAAAATTGATCATTTTTACCTTGTGGCTGACAATTCTCCACTGAAAACACTACAATTAAGAAGGTTAATAGTCTCTCCTTACATTTTTAAAGTGGATCTCAAAATACCGGTTATACTCACAGTAATTTATATTGTACAGCTAACCTATCTTCTCAAAATATTTAGGTTTTTATTTAATAATAAAATCACCAAGTGTTCAGTTTTAAACAAATAACGAATAAACAGTAAAAGATGAAACTTTAAAAAGGTATTCACATTTATTGCAAACCTCTGGTCACAAATGATACATTTCTTTAAAAAAATAACATTAAAATTACAGTACACTGCATTGGAACATACAGTTATTTGCAAGCTTCCTTACACTTTTTAAATAGATAATGTTACTAGTACAGAGACTCCAAATGTACAGATTAACTTATATACATGTACAATGTAATATTACATGGAATGTCAAATGTAGACAAACTATAGTTAATGCCCATTTCACAACATATTCATACATATATAAAGGCAGTGAAAGACAGGATGAGACAGACTGCAGATGGGGCATTTTATTATATTTTTGGTCCAGGAACATATATTTATATACTACAGAAATATTACATTTAGCAGCAATGGTTTTTTCAAGCAATTTGTAGATTGTTAGCAATTTTATTTCAGGATCAGCTGCTCATCTAAGGCTTTAAAACAATTAATCTACAGCAATTTCTCATATTTCAAATTTGGAATAAGCAAACAATGCCCCACTTCGCAGTGCTGGCCCATTAACAGTCAGTCTGATGTTCAAGCCAGTGAACACAATGATCTTGTCGACCTGCCACATTCATACCTTGTTTGCATTGGATAGAACTAATTCAATCCAAAAAGCAGACAACTCACTCTGCAGAACACAGATTTCAGATCAAGACAAAATTTACCTTGTCAGGAAAAAAGGCACACAGCAGATGCAACACTCAAATTCCCCCAAAAGCTCACCGTTAACAGATTTCCCTGGTGCATGACACCGCACAGTTCCTCTGTGACGATTACACTTCACAGGCAGATAGCACCCATTATCTTGGGTCCAAAGAAGAAACTGCTGCTCTTTGAAATCTTCTTCCAGCCAAACTGAAGGCCACAAAGCTGCCTCAAAAGATGTGCAAAATTTCTTCTACCGGGTGGGCTTGAAGCAAGACCAATCCATCAGTTTCAGGTAAGTTCAATTAAAATTTGTTTGTTTACAGGTAAGAGTCCATAGATGGAGCATAGGAGAATCCCAGAAACGCTTCTGCCGACTCTTTGGTGCTAGCAGTAATAAGGGCGCTGTCTGGAGATTGACCAATCGAGCTGGGGACAGGCTCATCTGTGAACTCTGGATCGAAGTGCCGCAAATCACTTGGGCCGGTCTGGAGGAAAAACAAAATTGTAAAAAAGTGGACCGTAAGAAACAGAACAAATGATTTAAACCAATGGTGTTGTGTGATCATTTTATTTGGTAAATGATAATTGGATGACATTTATTCTGTGATCACTATTTACAAATACATGTTTAATCACAATTCTATATTACCCGTCATGTAACTGGTGACGAATCAGAAGATAACCTTCAAAAGATTATGTTTTGTTTTTTTTAAAAACAAATTACATTTTTTTCTAAGCGGGATACAAGAACTGCTTCTTACCACGTTGGGGTTGAAAGGAGGCGTGAGCTTCTTAGCATTCAGATCATCCCAGCTCATTTGTGAGAAGAACACGTGGTTCTTGAGTTCCATCTATAAATCAAACATAAGATGTGTTACAAACACCACTTGTTTTTACAAGCTTTAATTCTTATACAGCCAGTGTGCCTGATTTTGCTGCAATGTTTACTTACAAAGTCATCTTTTGCACCAATTCGCTTGGTCCGGTCTTTCTGCAGGAGACCTTCCAAAAGTTGTCTGGCCGAGTTGGAGATGTTTGGTTTCAGCTGCAGGGGCTTATTCAGAATGTTGTCGTACATCTCAGCAGTGTTCCGGCTATAGAACGGAGGCTGTAAAACAAAAACAAAATTACATTAGCACACAACTACTTGAGCCACAACTGTACACTGCAAATACCCATAGTTGACACAAAGGATTCAGTTTACACTTTAGGTGGAAACAATACATAAGAAATCTAACCTATGTGCAATTATAGTTTGCCATCTCTGTGCATTCATTGTAAGGTTGTAGCAACTTACCAGTCCATACAGCATCTCATAGAGTACTGCACCCAGGCACCACCAGTCAACTGTTCGGTCATAGGGCTGCTTGTGCAAAACTTCAGGTGCCAAATACTGTAAAAGAAAACAGCGTTGGTTAGCTTCTGTCTAAATAGAGATGCTGTGGCAAAGGAAACCCAACTTAGATGGATCAATTGCAGGACTACTGTCTCATGAGGGGAGAGCAGCATCACCCAAGCTCAACAACAGGAAGCTCTCCATACCTCTGGTGTGCCGCAGAATGTAGATGTGGTTCCGTTGGGTTCAATATTTTCCTTACACAGGCCAAAGTCTGTCAACACAATGTGTCCCTGAGAATCAAGCAGTATGTTTTCAGGCTTCAAGTCTCTGCAAATAAATAAAGAGATAACGATTTCTATTAAATAATGTTCAGTCATGCAATTTCACAATTTGCAACTTTTTTTTGGGGGGGGGGATAAAACAGACCAGATTACATGAATCAATATACAAATCTGGCACTCACCTATAAACAATGTTTAAAGAGTGCAGGTAGCCAAGTGCACTAGCAATCTCAGCAGTGTAAAACCGGGCTCTGGGCTCCAGGAAGCAGCGTTCTCTCTGGAGGTGATAAAACAGCTGTGGAAAAAACAAGAGAAAACAAACGGTTATACTCAACAATGTAATTAATTAGCATTATCAAAACTAAGTGCTCAAACAATTGCAGGAAATAACCCACTGATCCACTTGAAACTTTTACGCTTGGCAGCCAGTGTGGAGATGCTAAATCTAGTATAACAACCTCCCCCCTCCCCTCTCCATATCCTGCAGTGAACTTCCTTTTAAAAAGAGAAATTAATCTACAATGCCATAGCTAGTCATGACAGGATTTCCTGTCTTGTGTTCTACTGTTTCTTACCTCTCCTCCATTGATATAGTCCAAGACAAAGTACAGTTTGTCTGCTGTCTGGAAGGAATAGTGGAGCCCAACCAGGAAAGGGTGTTTCACGTTCTTTAGAAGGACATTACGCTCTGACATGATGTGCTTCTCCTGAACAAAAGACAAAAATATATTTTAAAAAAATGCAAAAACACACCATAGCTGCAGTTTTCTCCAGATAATATTTTTTTTTTTTATTAAATGTGACACTGAAGAAATATTCACCTCTTTTTTCTTAAGGATTGCTTTCTTCTGCAAGACCTTAACTGCATAGAATTTCTCATCAATCTTGTGCCTTGCTAGAAGAACCTTTCCAAAGCTGCCCTTGCCAATGACTTTTAAGAAGTTGAAGTCAGATGGTTTAGCTTGGGGGTTGGAGGATGGCCCAAGGTTGATCTGCTGAGAAGGGCTGGGCTGCAATACAACCAGGAGGGAGAAAAAAAATGAATACATTAAACTGAGTGGGCCTTGACAGCTGGTGGTGGTTGTTTTTAAAAATGAGATAAACTTACCGGAGGTGATGGATTGTCATTCATGAGTTCGGGTTCTTGTGGTGGGTTGAGATTAAGAATAGACTGGACCTCTGAGCTGTAAAAGAACAGTTTGGCATACATTAGTGAAACATACACTGACACAAACACGCTCACCTTACACTTTGGAAGCTGACAAAATTGGTTTGTGTCTGCTTCTGCAAACAGACACTTCATACCAACATTGTTTAACTTGTGTCTAGCAAAGAAAGGACTTAGTTGCTCTCTGAACCGACGTCAAAGCTAAGATGGTTCAAACCCAGACCCCCCCCCCAAAACAACAATCAGAAGTATTATTTTCTACAAGATCACCCAACAGTAACTGCTAACTGCATCCTTGTGAAAGGTTAACTAATAATACCAATAATAACAATACTTACTGCTTGCAAGGGTAGGAGTTTGTGGCAAGTTTCTGAATAAAGTCATTCATACCCAATCTTCTTTGTTTCATAAAAGCTATAAAACATGTAAAGAAAAATAAATAAATAACATGTAAATAACAAAGAAACATAACTTTTTTGTTTGTTTGTTTTTACACATTAGTATTTATTTATTTTAATAACAATTACAAATATGGCCAGGTACTGCAATGTTATCACAACTATCAAACTTAGTTTTTTTTTTTTTTTTTTTTTAAACACAAATTAAATAAATACGTACCGATAAGTATTACAACCATCCCCCTCATTTTTGTGCAAGTTAAAGCCGATCCAGCAGAATCTGTTTTGATTGTCATTGCTAAATGTATCTGCAGGTGAGTGCCGTAAGAGTATCCCAAAGCTCTTGTCCTGTTGAACACTATCCTGTGTCTGTTTCGAAGCGTTTCTCATGCTACTTATACCAGGTTTGTGAGGAATGCGAACAATGCGATCTCGTGGTTGCGTACCATTAGTGGGGCGGTTCCTTAAGCTTAACTCGTCATTAGTTAAACAGCTCTGCATGGAAGCGCCTGTGTATGTGGGGGTCACATAAGAACATATAATTCTATCACTGACTTTAACACAGAAAAGACTTTGTGTACTTTTGTTCAAATTTGGAACTGACCTTACGAAACGTCTCAAAAAGACGTATGGATTTTGTAAATCAAAATGCCCCTTTGCATTTGAATTGAGAGAAACTAATAAATACAGACACGAGACTGTCTGCAAGAGCAGGTAAAGCACTCGACTTACAAAGTAAATAAAAAATATTTAATAAACAATAATTGTGTAGATCTGTCCTATAATATAAGCTTACGATATCAATAATTAAAATGTCACAAATGCTAACTTATACCGATGGGTTCATTCTAAAATAGAGCTAATAAATAGCGGTGAAATCAAAAGTATGATTTATTTATTAGATTTACTGATGAGTTAATAATATTGATACCAAATGGTTAATTGTTGAACTCCATATTCTGCTAAGAACTTAACTAATAAACAGAGCAGATCCACTCAGAAAGGCGTCTAAATTGCTACATTTTGTTGGTGATCTATGAACTTACCTTGCCATTTTAGATCTACAATAATCAAATTCGCTTATGCCATATTACCAAATATATCAGCTTCCATTCACTGCAATATAGTATGCCAGTCTGTGTATGCCTCCGTCTGATAAAACTCTGAGAACAACAATTAAATAAAAGATGACTGTATCTGACGTTGATCTCCTGATGAGAAGTGGGAGTTTGTTTGTTGCTTGGACGTTCATTGTTTGCCCACACTAGTGTTCCAATTCTAAATGGCTCTGGATAGATACAAGAATAGACAGAAAGCGAAAGCCGGCGTTTTAACATTTAAATAGATGTACTGTAACACCTTGTAACACCTTCCCATATAGCCCTGTCTCTGTGCCTAATTGTCAGGGTTGTCACCTGCTCCAGAATGTACGGACACTAAGCCAGGTCAGATATTTTAACTAGCCCTCTAACCACAATAACTGATTTTATTGAGCATGTAAAGTGAGTGTACATTGCGTGAGTTGTCGCTACAGGAATGTAATTGTTTTGATAGTACTATTACTAAACTATTACTAAAAGCTGTCTCGGGGCGGGAATTACTTCATGTGATTATCGTTTCCATCAATCAGACCTATACAGCTTGCTGATTTGTTGTATTTGTCTGATTGGGGCGGGACTTTGCGAAGCAGAAATAAGTATTACAATAGAAACTTAACCCCAAGGTTCAACGAGAAAGAGTGCGAGTATGTGCATCCTTCTCTATAACGACAGAATTGCACTATTTTGATACATGTTATGTACACCGTATACCATTTCAAGCAATGTAATTTATTGAAGCAGCTCAAGCAATTCACACCCACGTTACATGTTCATTTTGTGGTTAGAGAGGCGAGTTAAAAGACCTCACCAGGCTTAGTGTCCGTAAACTCTGGAGCCAGTTGCCAACCCTGATATGCAACATGTCTTTTGTAATGATTTTCTTACAAACAGATTCTTCCTAAGGCTAAAGTACTAACTAACTTGCAGACAAACCCTAACCCATTCACATGCCGGAATCACAAATGTACTGTTAGAAAGGCCGTTACAATCTTGTCATTAAAATTTAAACCCCGAAGCCATTACACTACAGAATGCAACACTAGACTGCATTAAACCGAATGGCCACTAGGGGGTTGAGCGTGCTGCAACAAAAGAAACGGAACATTAATACCTTAATATATATATATATATATATATATATATATATATATATATATATATATATATATATATATATATATATATATTCTATTTTTTTTCAAAATTTGAATCCGTCCAGCATGATATAAAAACATGAATAATAACATTTTAGTATAAAAACAGGAATGTAACAGTGCTTCCTAAAAATACCCTTACGTATAGTTAAGGCACCCTCTCCTCCACACAGAAAACTAGGACAATTTTGCAGTAAACAGAAAGTTAGCATTCCAGAGCAGCCTGGCTCGGCCAACTTTTCGCTAACAACTCGCGGTTTCACGTTGAAAACAACTTATATACACTATTAGAGTCGTTTAAATTTAAATAGGCGATCATGAGATACACAATAGCTTTACAAAATCAAATATAGGCAAACGCTTACGACTGAAAATATGCAGAATTAACCTTTTAAAAAAATGTCTCTACAGCCTTGAGTTAAAAACTAACCTTTTAATTGTTCTGCTTTATTTTTCATTCCTCTGCCGGTATTTCGCGCTCAACCTGCAGCAGTGTTTTACCCCTTTGAAAGGTGAAGTAGTAAAGAGTTTTTGCTTTTGCTACAGCTAAATATAAACGGCAAAACCCATAATCAGCCCATATTTGCATAGATAACAACAGGTCTACGCAAACAAACACCACTCACTGGTACTATAGGTGGTTATTACACCACACCACTTATCAGCAAGTGGATAAAAGGTTCAAAATCACACCTCTAGCTTTGATTTTGACCCTCACTCTGTGGAAGGGGCCGGAACCAAAGGCTACGTTGAGTGCAGTACGTACAGTAGAAAACCAAAGATCAGCCGCTGTTTTTTTGTTTTTTTAAATATGTATATATTACTTTAAAAGTATTTAGAGACGGAAGGTAAAGTTAACTCACATAGAAATATGAAAATGCGATTTAACCTGAGCTGCGGTTTACTGTAAAGAGACAATCCTCTACTGCTTAAGTTTTTTTGTTTGTTTGTTTTTTCTTACGTGATGTTGAAGCATTTCTTATATTTCTTCTGTCATTCACTTTCGGTGTTACAGGCCAATTCTCACCCCCAGGGCTGTGAAGTTTTTTTTTTTTTTTAGATTAATCAAATCAATTTTTGTTACGTTAATTAAATTAAGATTTGGTATTTTTATTATTTTAAGTTAATTCACTTAGTATCCTTAATTTTAGTCACTGGGTGAGACTCACGCGCGTGCGTGTGTGTTATTTGCTTTATTGATAGTTCAAATTGTTATTTTAATAATAGCGTATTGCCATTAGAATATGATATCCTCTGTATCAATGAACTGTAAAACAATCACAATAGGGCAATAAAGATTATCATGGTCTCAGGCCAAGAACCAATTTTGAAATTATTTCCACTAGTAAGCAGTGTACCGACTACTGCGTCTGAGAACCATAAGGCGGATAGACGGTCCTGTTCAGGGGCCAGACCCAGAGCTGGAGTCTGCCCGGTTCTGTGTCCCAGAGGGTGCCTTTCGCCTGGCTGAGGAGATCCATGTGCAACGGGATCTCCTAGGGTTGGCCTCACGGCAACTGGCAGAGGTTCGATAACTAGATCCTCTTAAGCCATGTGTTGGCAACCAGGAGAACTGTCACCTCATCTCTCCTGACCTTCTCGAGGAAGGCAGAGATCAGTGGTATATGCGGGAAAGCGAGCGCCCAGGACTCTAAAGGGGCGTTCATACCGGACGCGCTGCGCTCTTGCGTGCCGCTCTGCAGTCGCTGCAGACCACTGTTCACACCGAACGCGGCAGGGGAGAGTCAGTGGGCGGTCTGTTATTACATCACGGCTGCATGTACAAGAAACAAACAGTAAATGCCAGCTGGAAGGGAAAACTTTTTTTATACAGAAGACACAAAGCTTAGTAAAAAAAAAAAAAAAAAAAAAATCAATTAATGAGGAGCGAAACATCTTTTTTTTTTTTTTTTTTTTAATAAAACCAAATTTTAACCCCATCATAATCCCCCCCCCCCCCCGCCCCCCCCCCCACAATTAACCAAAATATCAGGCAATTGTGTTTTTTAAAATAAAATAAAAACGTGTTGCTTTAAAAAGTTTAAATATTTTTTTTTCTTTGTGAGTTTTGTCTGGTTTGCTGGGTATAAGCAAAGACAGTGTGAGTTAAAGCCATCATTATGCATTGATATTATTGAGCATTATCATATACACATGATTGAAAAAATGCAACTACTGCCATTCCATCACATCAAACTTTTTTTGGGGGGGGGGGGGGGGGACGGGGACGGGGGACTGTAAAAGTGGCAACAATCAGTGGTACTGTGCATCTGACAACACAATACCTGGAACAATGAAAAGCAAACAAAAAAAGATAATTGTGATCGCCCTGCTCTACCAGAGAAAGAAAAAAAATGTAAGAACACTGTGGGTCCATGACATCGCCAAGAAAAGAAAAAGGTACGTAAATATCATTGGCTGATACAGGAGCTCCAGTTTGGTAAAGGCAGATTTCAAACCTACTTAATGTTGTATTGTACAACTCTGGAAAATCAAAAATCAGAACCACAAACTTTTCCTCCATTTAATTTTACATTTTTTTTTTTATTTCTTCCTCTAAAGGAGCCTCTTATTTTCCCCTCATTGTTTGCTGGTAGTTTACGTCACGGCTCTGCGGTGCTGCTTGAATGCCGTTTCCCTGACTGCCTTTATTGAAAACAATTGCTTTTGCCTCACCGCGTTCAGTGTAAATGCCCTTTAAGGTGCAGTTGCGCCAGTATTGCAGATGGTGTTGTGTTTATGGGTGGGTCTAAGGCCGCAAGCCTTCAGGGCTCCTGTTGGAGCTGCTGAGGCTGGGGCGGAGGCTCCCTCTGTCCTCGTTGTTGGCTCCTTGCCGCAGAGGGCTGGAGGCGGTGCCTCAGGTCGCCCCGTAGGGACCGGGATAGTCTAGGTTACAGTGGTAACTGGTAACTCCCCGTTCTTCTAGCTCTGAAGCTAGCAGCACGAGGAGGGTTACGGGGCGCAGCATTTCAACGAGGTAGATCGTTAAGAGGCCTCCTGTGTTCACTAGGTGCGTTACCTGCGCTTCAGCTGTGAAAGCCTTCTAAGGTGGGCTCTTCCGTAATCCTACATTGGCCGTTAGGGCATACAGGATCCTTGTACAGGCTTCCAACTGTGCAAGCCCTACCGCCTCTGTTCCTTCCATGGAGGCAAGTGCGGCTGCACTCTTGGATACACTGGGCGCTGAGGCCGGGTGTTGCCAAGAGGATTTGACCTCCTCCAGGAAAAGAATGCTGGAAAAGATTGGGAAGTCGAAGTCTGCGCTGGTCTAAAAACAGACCTGTGCTGTTCGGAAACTGCCTTCCAGGGTACATGGAGGAAGTTGGCGGCCCGTTCCATCAGCGTCCGAACTGAGCTCGAAGGCTCTGGAATCTCAGGCTTTGAGACAAGCTCAGAGCTGGGGACCGTTACCTGGGTAAGGTCTGTGTCCTGAGTCTCTGCCTGTAGGAAAGACTCATCCTCCCAGAAAGCTGCTAGAGAGAGCACATCCTGTTCCTCTTTGCTCATCACCACGACCTCCTGCTGAACCTCTGCAGCAACCACTGGCGAAGCCAAGGTATGCTCTGGGGCAAGCGCTGGTGGAGCTGGGGCATGCACAGGGGGGACCTGCTGCCTGCCTAAGTGCTCGAGTATCTGGGCCATTTGACCCTTTAACTTGGTTATGTCCCTTGCCTGGTCCACATTTCTCGCTCTCTTTCTGCCCCTCGAGGGAGATCTAGAGCAATTGCGGGAGTGTTGTGAATGCAATGCACGAGGAATGCTTTGCATAGTGCACGAAATGCTGGGAGGGGGACCTGGGATCCCAAGAACGACGACGGCTCTCCTAGGCAGGCCGTAAGGGTCTCCTCTGAGAAGTGCACCAATCTGCTGCAGGGTCTTCTCTTTGGACCCGACACAAACATGGCAGGACGACCTGTCTGCCAAGACAGCAGAGGCATGCTCAATGCCCAAGCACTTCACACACAGTGTGTTTGTCCTGTGGAGGCAATATCCGCCCACAGGACTTGCACAGATGGAAGTTAGATATTCTCAATCGAGGTGTTGAGCTCTGGAACTAACACAAGAATAAAATAAATCCGGCCGGGGCTATAGGAGCCTGGAGGTAGATCTATGGAAAGAGCGACTCGAGTCGCTGGCTTCACATGGGACACAAGGCTGCAGCGGGACCTAACAAACAACCGGCTGTAGTGCACAAATAGCCGTAACAAGTAAAAAATAATTTTGACCAGGATGGCTTGATGGTGACGTCAGAGACACTATTATTGTGGGTTGAAGCTCTGTGTGTGTATTTAATTATAAATTAAATGTTTGAACAGAAAACAAAACACTGATACAAAACAAAATGGCACATTGGTCAAAACAAACAGACAGATACAAAACAGTGAAGTATCGTACTGGTTTAAAGCCAGCATGAGTAGAAATTTTTACTTATTTTTAAATCTTTTTGCAGCTGTGCCTGAGCTCGATTGCTTCTCAATCATTCAATCAGACTCAGGCATGTTCTACACATGAATTGATTTGGCAGGGGAGGCAATTAACCGTTCCCTGCCAACCTAAAACAGCAGTGCAAAATAACATTTAAATTATAATACAACACAAATACAAAATAAACAAATACTCACAGGGGTGGGGTGTACCCCGTCACACTAATACAGCGATTCTTTTTAATATCACGTATAGTTTGTGTAAAAACACAACACAAAAAATGTGAAAATCGAAAGCAGAAAAAGTAACAAGTACTTATCTGAATAAGCTCTCCTGTCAGGTCAGTTCTTGAAAATGGCGCTGAGATCTATGCGCATAGTCAGTTATATCGTCAGGGGCGGGCATGACTGTAGACAGCTGCCATGGGTATTGCAGTCTGCCAGTGTTTTTTTTTAAATTTTTTTAATAACATTTATTCTCTAATAAAATAGTAAAATTACAAACCTAAGTATAAAAAAACAACAAAAAAAAAACTAGATATAAAGCTTATGATATTATATATATATATATATATATATATATATATATATATATATATATATATACATATATGAACAACTACATATTTTTACGTCTAAAAATGGACTACACTACTCTGCATGCAAGTTTGTTTCTCCTTTTTCACATTACTTGCTTCAGGTTTGTTTCCCTCACTGTTTAAATACATTTTTTTTTAAATGATAGTACATCTGTGGTCATTTGGTGATGGTTTTTAAAAACTAATTTGGATAAAATTGATCCAGATTTTGTAATCCTGTATTTTGTGATCGAGATTACTTTTATCTGGATTGCTGGATTTTTTTTTTTTTTAGAAAATCTAGATCATTTTTATCCAGATTACAAGTTTTGAAAAAACAGCCCCTGGCTAAAGTCAATCCAGTCAAGTTAGTACGGGAAGTCATCTGCTTTATCAGTCATTAAACCCCTTAACACATTTTCTTTTTTCAATGCAAATGAAGGCCCTTTGAATAAACAGAAACCTGCCTTAAGCCGTAATGTCCAGTTGGTGACCAGTTATTTTGGTTAGTTTGAGTTACCCAGTAGTTGTTTCAGCAGGTGTCTTTAATCTGTCAAGCACCTATTGTATAAATCTGTAGGTGATACAAAAATGTGAGAAGCACCTTTCTGTCAGTCCTTTAAAATAGAAATAAATAAATTTAATTCTCCAGCCCCTTTTTATACATAGAGCCCTGTTTTTAACAATGTGTTATCTTAGCACTTACTGTATGTAGTGTGAAGTAGGCAAGTATTAAATGTTTTGGCCTTGTGAACCTGGAAATACAGAGATAGCTTCCAGAGATCATTGCCCCCCAAGCAATGTTTTTCAAGAAAAATCTCAGTAAACATTTTTTACAACATACCAAAGACATTGACAAAAGCAGTATTATGAGTAGACACTCTTTAGATCATTAAAATATATTTCTTAGATTTTGGTTGGAAATAAAATGTATTCCTTTATTACAATGCTAAACATAAAAAGAATAATCAAATTTCTTTAAGATTTCTTTTGCACGGTTCTTTTAGTTGTTAAATTTGTTTTTTTCTTTCCTCATCCCCTTATGATAAATCATTATTTCTGATAACAGTCACTATTAACGAAGATAATTTGACAATAATGTTAGGGGATGTGTATGTTTCATGGAATGGAAGCAAAAAAAGTGTGCAGAAATAAAAAAAAAAAAAAAAAAAAAGAAACTTAACAGATAAAGCCATACAAGACAACATTATAACAAATGACAAGACAAAATTCAAAGTGCACTGTCATTACAGAATACAGATCTAAAAAGTCACGTGTCTTCAATATGGCAGCTATATTAGTTTAGAGGTCAAGGTCATGATTATATGGCAAGACAAATGATTATTTAGAGATATCTCAAAATAATTTTTTTTAAAATAGTTTGAAATATCTGTGAATCATTTGCAGAGATATTTAGATGAATGTGTGATATCTGTAAATAAACACGTTTGAAGATATATTAATTTCATTTTGAGATATCTAAAAATGAAATAAAAAAGATCTCAAATTGATTTACATATATCTTTAAATAATGTTTTACTAGCATGGTACGCCAAACTGTCATTGAGAGATATCTCGAAATAACTTCCTGTTCATTTAGAGATATTGTTAAATCATTTCAAGCTATCCTGAAATAACTTCCTGTTCATTCTGAGATATCTCTAACTCATTTAGAGATTGCTCTAAATAACTTCCTATTTATTTAGAGATATCTCAAACTAACTTCCTGTGAAAATTGACTTCCTGTTTATTTAGAGGTCTCTCTAAATGAACAGGAAGTTATTTAGCGAGACTTCTAAATGATTTAGAGATCTCTAAATGAACAGGAAGTTAGAGATATCTTAAAATTATTTAAATGTATCTTAAAATGCATTTTAGATATATCATTTAAAGCGCCATTTAAAGATATCTGGAAATCTCATATAATCACATATATTACCCAGAGAATCATATAATGCAATTATATACCAGGTATGAAGCAAATATCTTGAAGTCACATCGCCATAACATAACATCTTAAAGTCACAGGTCAAAGTGCAACATACCATTAGCTTTTTCTGCAGAATTTTCTTATCACTGAAATTATAAAGTGAGCACCCGAAATGGTTTATGGGATATTAACAGTTGAAATGGCAACCAAGCAAGCACACATAAGCTAACTTCAAAGGGATGTTTAAAATAAATTAGGCCCATAACTCAATACAAGTTAACATTCTGGTGAGCAGTATTCTGTTTTCATTCAAAGTGCTTCTATTAATTTATTATTTAGACCATTTTGTTACACATCAGTCACCCTGCTTCAACATTTTTGTTAAGCTCTGAGTTAAATATTACCGACTTGAAAATGATTACACGACATGAGAGTTTTACTACAATAAACGCACACACATACTGTACAGTTCACAGTCTAGGGTTGTCATATCTGCTTAAAATGTCAGGAAGTCCTGCAGACAACACCCAATGATTTAGCAGTTAGTATAGAAATCAGATCTCTGCTGTGGGTAATGTCTACACATTTATTTAGCCCTCATTTACAAGCAGCTGTGGGTTATTGGAATTTAAAGTCTGAGTGGAACCCAGGAATAGGTAGGTATTCCATTTGTATTCTTGTGGTCTAGTTCTTGGTCACTCAACTATGGCACATGAATTGTGAAACTTGTATCTATTCAATATGGTACTTTGGAACTGAGGAATGCGCTGCAGGTGACATGAATTCCATTCCTTTTTGCTGGACTTCATTACAACTATGCTATGCGTTCTGCATTCAATCAAATAGAGGAATATAATATAATAATCATAAGAAATATAATCATACCCAGCACTGAATGCCTTTCCAAAAACACCCCAGGCGCTGGGATAAAATGTTAGTTATTGTGGAGGGAAAAAAAAAAAAAACTGAAAGTGTTGGCAACTTGATCAGTTTCAACATAATTGCAATTAGTTTGCTGTTATTTGGAATTGGAATTTGGAATTTGAATGCAAAGCTTTGTGCAACAAAATTAATGATTTAGTTTGGAATCCACAGTAGGAAAAAAGAAAAACATTTAGATAGTCTGTTAATAAAACACAGTAAGCAAATGTAGCTTGCCTAATGATTGAATGCAGACTGTAATAGTAGTTTAAAAAATGTGGGAAAAGTATGCTTTGTACTTAACTGAGGAATGCTATGTTTAATCGGCATACTTACTGTACAGGATGACTTTTACAGTCTAACCTCATCGTCTGCTGTACTAATTGTACAGTACTAATTACATGACTCTCAGTGGAAACATTTCCCCCCTTGCATCCCTCCCAAGCTGGTGACCTTACCAGTTCTTGTGACTGTCTATTCAGCTGAGATAAATATAACCATTGAGCCTCAGCCTTCGACAGATAAGCGGAAAGGCCCACACCCTGAGGTAATTATAGATAGCGCTGTATCACATTTTTGTACAATTGACTGTAATCACTAGCTTCTCCAACTTCTCCTATCCCTGACTGAGAACCCTTTGTACAGCTTAAGTGTTCTTTCACACCCTATTATGATGGATGAAAAAGCATGACGGTTTGTGGTCTTAGTAATTCCAGCTATTATATTAGATGTGTGCTTGACTAAGCTACGTTACAGTGGCTTTTTCTAATATCCTACATTTGAACAAAGAACGTTGTCTTATCAATCATCCCTGTCAATAAAAGTAGTGCCTGTTATGTTCTGGCTAAATGTTCACTTAATGTTCCAATAATATACTCAATTCCCTAATGATAGGATTGACTGTTGGAAACAACAAGTGTTCCTTCTAGAGTATTAGAGTAACGGGGAAAGGTGAACACCAGCACTATTAGCAGTCATCACTGGGGAAACTAGTTTCTTTGGGGAAAATGAAGAACAAATATCTGACCTTTTTTTATCTGCATTGGTAGTAAATGGATAATATTTAGGGTACTACTGCACTTATGGGACATCTTGTTTATTACAAGTCCTTTTGAGGTCGATGCTTCATTATCCTGTGAAAACCAAATGAGTTTAAGTGGATACACACGGTATATCTTTATCATGACTGGTTTAAGGTTGTTTGTCGTGATTATAGCCCTGTAAGGTGTATGGGTATGTCGCAAACGATGTAATAAACAGAGAGCTAAAGAAAGAGCCACTGTAGCCCTGCTTTTAATCTTACTGCAGATGTAATCTGTAAAACTGGGAAAATTACCATTTTACCACAGTCTGATTTAATTTAGCAAAGGCCATTCAGAATCAGCAGTTTGGCTGAATGGAGAGGATAGCAGTTTAACAGCAACAAAACACCATTCATGGCATGAATTATGTCTAAAGTTACTGAAGGTTATGCTGAGAACATCAGCTTTGCTACAGAGTGCACCATTATAATTGTGCTATGACTAGCACAGCATTGTTGTTCCAGGGCAAAGGTTATAAAGGTTATATAAGGTTATAAAGCATTTTTAATAGCAGCTCTGTTCAGACTCACACTTTGTTTTGTGTATAAATTGAGAGGTACTTGCCTGTGTTTTCAATTAGACCATTTTTAATGTTAGCACAATGGTTACTCATTTTTTTCTATAGCAGGGGTGTGTGGTATGTTTGAAAGTTATTTGAATTTCGTCATGTAACAGAAAAATAAGTTAGTTCATAAAACAGTGAGTGATGTATGTGTTGATTGAATTCCCCTTAGTACCGTTAATAAATACAGAACCTTACTGTCAAGCAATGTCTAATTCAGTGATGCACAACTATTGTCCTCAGGCTTCATTTAAGTCTAGTTCTTTATTCTTAGCATGTCCTGAGTTAATAAATTGAAACTGCTAAGAGCCAGCTAACAAATGTATGACCTGACTGGAACAACATCCCAGACTGGAATTGATCTTTATTGACAGAATGGTTCTCCTGCTTGTCTAAATATATAAAAACTAGGAGAAAAAACAACTGCTCCTGTCTCTCTGATGATTTACCCATCCTGTTTAAAACAAACTGTTTCCTTAGAAAATACTACACAAAAGTTACAACAACAAATTAACAGCAGTGGTATGGTAGGCTCAGTAGGGTTAATTTACTTAACTGAACACTGTACTGTACAACATGTATTTTATATTGGATAACATATACAGTTTAGTTTACCAGGCTAGGTTACAATCTATACTATTACAAAAGCAAGTGAGATATTTTGACATCACAACTCGTCAATGTGACCTGAACAAGGACCCCTCCATGCTATCGCTGCACAAAAATCACATCATTTTTCAGTTAAGTAATACAATTGTGTGTTTAGTTGGCTGGCCCCTAAGCTTTATAATCTTCTCATCATTTAAGCTGAGGAACATACTGAAACTGCCAAAGCTATACTCACTTATTGTGGATTTATTGTATATTTACCCATATAAAAGTTGATTGGGGTAAACTGTACAGTGCTAAAGAATGTAACAAAGTATCAATCATCATAGTCAACGCATGGCAGAGGATGGGCAAACCTGCATTGTAATAAGCAATAATTATGGTAAAGCATTATAGAACATGGTTACCCATAGAAAAACACAATAATTATATAGCATGGGAAAATAATGGTAAGCTGCAAAACTACAGTGTAACCACAGTAAACTTTTATACAGGTTCCTAAAATCACCCTTACAACCTCATTTGCTTTCAAATCATGCTTTTATTTGAATGCTCTTAAAGTTGTTACTGCCGAAGTTTTCAAATTCCTATGCCTACCTCTCAACTGCTTCAGCACCATGATCACTGCTTCCCTTGTCCTTCTGCAGTTTAACTTTTTATTTCTAAGATGTATTTGTAACTTTGAAAAAGCTCTAATATGGGTTACACCCACTTTTTCTGGAAGAATACTAATAAGAGCAGCAATCATCTCCATGTTTATGCTTGTGCAGGTATGAGTATCCTCCTATCCTCTGGGATTTAAGTAAACTGTTACCAAACACATATATTAGGCAGCTTTTATGTTAACAAAAATATAATATCTTTATTTTTATAAAGCATCTTTCATAGTGGACCACCATCACAAAGTGCTTTACAGAGGTAAGCTGTGAACTTTGCATTATATGTAGTCACTTACAATAGGACATTGATTTAACATCTCAGACACAGGATGTAGCACAAGGAGGTTAAGTGACTTACTCAGGATCACACAATGAGTCAGTCAGTGGTAGAGGTGGGATTTGAACCAGTCACCTTCTGCTTACAAACACTGGACCTTAACCACTGGACTTAAAAGTGGATCAAACATGGAAAAAAATATTACCTCCATCAGTAGATTTGATTTGGGGTGTTAGAAAACCCATACATTTTAAATCAAAGGTGCGAGGGACCTAAAACTAACACGTATGCCAATAATATGCCCCCTCCCATGCAGTAAATACAAAATTAGACTCAGTATCATGAAAAAGTAGATCTCTGTGGGATTAATCCACAGAATGTACATGTAAAATGATAAAATGATTATGGACTGGTGGACACCGCTTCTTAATAGCCACAGGTTACTAGTTGTGCTAAAGTTAAAACAATGTCCTTCTCAAGTTTGAAACATTTGGATGATAAATGGTACTTCAAGAGCTTGTTGCCCTGGAAGGTCTGTTTATACCCTTTTGAAACAGACAGTTGTTTTTCAGTACAACAGTATTTTTATGTTTTAATAGAAAAGTAACATCAGTGAAGGGAACGGTTATATGCAATGGTACAGGCTTCAGACTGGCAGAGTTTACTCTCTTGTTTTTTCTTGAGTGAGAAACATGAACTAGCAAGAATGGCATAATAGTAATTAAGGAGTCTATACAAATGTAACCAAAACTATAATTAAGTTTTTTTTTTTTTTTTTTTTAACTGACACTGTTTAACGGAAATGTTTTTTTTTTCTTAATGTGTGTGTGTGGGGGGCAAGGGGGTTGTCTGGTCCTACCTGGGTCATTAGCACAGCAGTAACTTCTCTCTCTGGGTGGGTTTACTGGGTTGTAAAGGTCCATAGCCTGAAAAAGACACGTGACAATATCAGCATCGTGATTTCATTCATTGGCCCAGTTCTTTTAAATGCCTGATTATGCAACAATGAAAATATATAGGCTTACTGTAATTAAAAAGTACGAAGAGACTATTGTGAAAAAAATAATAGCTTAATTAATCATCAACGGTTGTGGCTAAGACATGTCAGATATAGAGGTTTTTCTTTCAGCAACATCTGATGTAAAAAATGTGTAACTATAACTGTGAGCAACGAAATGGAATGCTTGGTTCAGGTCAGAGCCAGGGCCTGTAAGTTTTATTTCTAACTAAAAAAAAATACAAAAAAAAAAAAAAAAAATGTAGACAATGCAACCATGACATGCAGCTCTATACTTTTGGTTACGTTTTAAAATAAGTATCAGTAATTCCTATTGATTTCAATAGATGTAGGTATCCATTTATATTGCTCACAAAAAGCATATTATATTTTCTTGGCATCTCAAATATTTGAATACAATTTTTTTCAAATGATTTAAGGTGCCTGCAGTTTCTTTATTGTCCTTGCTGCAAGGTTAGGCACATCTAACACCAATTACTGTTAAATGAAGGCACCTGAGGCAGAATAATGTGTGTTTTTCACATATATAAAAGTTAAAGACTCCTCCTTGAATTGATTTGAGGACATTACAAAAAGGGGCACTATTTTAATCCTGTTCCAACGTTGGATGTAACTGCATCAGCACTACTAGATAAGGTCCTGCTCACTGCACATGTATAAGCTCAAACAGCATTTTTCAAAACTGCAAAAAAAATAATGGAATTAAATAATGACTTGAATTTAAAATAATCATGTCATTCCTTAAACATATTTCTGTTTACCTTGCTTGGGTTAAGGACATTGCGTGCTGTATACTATTCCTACAAATGGTCCACAAACTGTTATCAGCAACACACTTTCTTTTCTCACAGCCTGACAGATGGCAATCATGACACTCTGTACCCATAAAGCACACACAGCAGATGCAAGCCAAGCTTTAATGCATAACCAGGGTAAGAGGCTTTTACTTCTGACAGCTATACAGGCCACCAACTAAGCAGAGTCACAAATGTGCCAAGTTATTTGGCATCTCAAACTGAGTTCAGAATCTAAAACAGATTAAAAAGCTTTAAATGTCTTCATGTTTTTACTAGAATAATGAGTTTTAGACTACTTTAAGATAAACATCATGTTGTCTTAAAATGCCATTCTCCCAGGCCCTATTTGCAAATATAGCTTTAATACTGAAAACTACTGCTTTATAGCTTTAATTCTGAAAACTTGTACATGTTTAGAACATTTAACATCATGGAACTCCTGAGTAACACCCCACGGCCCAAGCAAAAGCAGCTAGCAAACATCATGCCAATTCATTCTCCCCCCTCACACAAAGCTGTTTAAATGAAAACCTAATGCTGCACATATGACTATTTGGGAATCTGCCAGGTACAAAATAAATGGGCTGCATTAACTGAAATGTTAACATTTAAAAAGTTGTGGCACGTTTTGCACATAACTGGTATTAATCCCAGCGATGCATAACAGCAGCACTTCAAATCACCGTAGCCCAGCAATTTCTTTGAAATGAGATGCCAGATGATCTAACATCCAAATAATTTATTAAAAATAAGTGTTCTACATTAATAACTGCATTATTGTATATTGAGGGGAAATTAAACACATATTCCTATAAGGGAAATCAGATATTATATTATAAAACATGAGTCTTATATTTAAAGTCACTATTTTTTACATTTTATGTTGTCACAGACAATAGAGTAGTTTTATACAAAGAAACAAATAGTAGATTGTTAAAATAGAGCCCTTTGAGTACAAAGGGTTAACAGCAAAAATGTGAAAAGTCACTTAAACTTGACATTTTTATTCCAACAGGAACTATTACGTGCAACATGAATATATGTCTTCAATATAGCTTGGTCCCTTTTGTAGATATCACATCTTTATGTGTGGATTATTCTGTCTTTGACTTTTTATAAATATAATATATATATATATATATATATATATATATATATATATATATATATATATATATATATATATATATATATATAATTTTTGTTTTTTATCAGATGTCAGCTCATTTATTAAGCAAGCTTTATTGCAATATTTTAACATCTGTAAAAAAACTCCACACTTGTTTTGGTTGGCCTCAGAATAATACTGTTAGTTGTCATGCTGCCAAAATCCCTTATCCAACCTTGGCCCCCATTCCTTTATTTTCCATTACTATGGTCTATTATCACGCCTCTGTAATGTTAGCCTTTAGTTTATCTATCTGGAATCCATTGTATAAGTAGGTTATCTCCATAAGCACCCTCGAGCTGTTCAGAATTGTATTCAAAAAGTAATATGAATTTTTGTTGCATTAGTTTTAAAAAATAAGGTGCAGGAAGTTTCAGCTGTGTCAAAGGTCCCTGACATTAGTTTTAGTTTACATTCTTGGTGTTTCTAAACCATGCATGTACTACTCTATGTGATATTAAACATAATATTGTAGAGGAGGAACAAGGGAAAAAAAAACAATTATAACTAATACACCTAAGAATACAAAAATCCCAATGTGCACATTGTTTTGTTTGTGAGAGCGCTGGAGTTCACATTAACATATTGCTTTGTTAAAATGGATTTATGAGAGGCTGTAAGGAATTTGACAAATGTCTCATTACATGTTTCATACAAACAGTACATTTATAAATGAAAGTGAGACGAAAACACACATGCATAAAGGGTTATGTCAGCCATGAATAAAATATGGTGCAAAAACTAGAGAAGCAAAGTTGGAAAAACAGAAATAAACAAAAGGGAAAAAAGGGGTTGAAAGCATGTTGAGGCCTATAGGTTTTCCTCAAAACACACCTGAGCAGCGAAAACGTATTCCTCTTTTGTCGTCGTAGATGTAACATGTTTTCTCCTCAAAATATTGGTTATTTCTACTCATTACAGTTTTATTGTAACATTACTGTTGGTGTGCATTTGATCTCAAAATTAGGTGAAATGGGCTACAACATGTGATGTTATGCACGTATTTTAAACCACAAGAGGCAAAAAAAGAGCCAAATTGGCAATATTTAAAAAGTATATTTATAAACACAATGTCCCCTTTGGGTACAGTTTATTTAATTTGAATAAATGTATGAAACAATTTAAATTCCACAGATGTGAAGCTGTTGCAAATAGGCTCCAAAGCACCTGCAAGTTTGAGATAAGAATTATATTCTCTTTTGTGAATATATGACTTTATTTTGAAGATTGAAATATGTATCTATGGTCTTGAAATCCTGAGGGAAAGACTTCCACAACTCAGAGGAAATGTGGTTAAAAACCTTTCACACCCAGATGGTCTGGTTCGAGGGATAGCTCTAACTGTTGCCGAGCTTCAAAGGTTACAGTCTGCATATAAAAAAGAGAACATGAATTGTGCTTTTATCATTACCGTGCCTACAAAAAGGAAAGTGAGTATTCTCATGGGACCGAAACTGGATATGGACTAAATGAACTTCATTATATAAAGACGCTTAAGCCTATTCAGAAAGGCACAGTGTATAAGCAAGTAATTCATAGCATATCAAGTTTTTGAAGGGTCTCAAATTCCAACGTTCCAAAAGTAAAATTTTTGTGTATTTATATGGGATATGAGATAGGATGAACAAACCAATTATCACCCTTTTACATCAGAGAGAATGCACGGGCTTTTTAAACCACATTCTTTTAAAAGTGTTTCACCTAGCTTTAAATTAATTGTGTTTACGTTAACTGTTCATTTGCCAAAGCAACAATAAGAAAAATGAGGACCTCCCAACTGGATTAAAGCTGTTTAGACTATTGTGGGTGAAAGATAATGCAGTCCAATCATAAGTTTTACTGCAAGGTAATCATAATTGTAGGACAGATTTACTTTACTTTAGTGCAAAGTGCAGAACTATCAACGCTATTAAACTAATAACACACAACGTTAATATTTTTTGAAAAAAATGTGAAGCAGAACCTTTCTCTGTATTTTGCTTCTTGGTAATGCTAAAAGATTTAGGTTCTTCAAGATTCTATTCCCCAGAAACCGCACATTTTCCCAGTGGTAATGCCAAATTGTGTCTGTCACAAAGACCCTTATTAGAACAACCCGTTTCTGTGAATTTCAGGGTCACTACTGCCAGGGAATATTACATATATCAAGTCCTGCATAGGTATTGTTATAGAGCTTGCTGAAGTTTAAAAAGAATAGAACAACACCCCTTGCATCCTTATAAGGTGTGTTATTCTGGCCCACTGTTTACATGCTGTAGAAGGCACTAAAATACGAGTTACTTTTACTTACAAATCAGTTCTACATTTTATCTGTATGCCTTAATTCTTAAAATCTGGGACCTAAATATATGGCTTGCCAGTATAATTTTGGTATTAATTATATAGCTATAACATCTCTATATGCATCAGCACAGAAGTTGCTTGACACATTACATACATATATACTTGCACACACACATACATGCATGTCAGCACATCTGCTCCATCATCTGCCAGATGAACGTTCAACACTAATGTGAAGCATAAGGCTCATTTTGGTGGTGGTTAAGTTTTTTTTGCATGAATCAGGACTTTACAACCACCCTGTACAAATAAACTTATAATATGAAAGTGTCAAAAGTTAATACATTGTGTGTAGGGTGGCTTTTGTTTGTTTTTTAGTCATCTTGTGCAGTCTGGGCGAGAGAACTACAAAGCTGTATCTCTTAATAAAAGACTTTCTATACAGAAAAAATACACAGAAATCTCAGGATTTATAATACATTTAGAGTCATATTATTTAATTATATGTCAAATAAATGCCCTTTTGTTTTTATGCTCGACTACTGACTTTAAATTATTTCACTATATAGCTGGAAAGTTACAATAGTGTAAAAAAAGCTTTCCCCCTCTGCTGTAATACGTCTGGATAACCAAAAGTCTGGTACATGTAAACACAAAAACATTTTGACACAAAGTCATACAGTGTTGCATGCATGTGGAATACCACTGGTTTATGAAACTGCAGCATTTATTAACATTGATTTATAATATTAAGGGGTAAGGATAGTTATGGAATAACTACACTATCTTACTTAGTTAAAGACCTTATCAGTTTTTACATTTTTGTTTATTAAATTAAATTTAACCAGTAAGATAACTCATTTTACATGGGGCTCTTGATCAAGTATGTGCCTAGCCAATGACAACTGTCTATATCAGAACATTATTCCAAATAATCTTGTTCAAATTATTGGGAATGCAATTAATTTAGAAATATGAATTCAAAGTTTTACAAAATGCTTTAAAACTCAACTTGACTGTGTTTAATAATTGATTAACTAGGAAGACTTCAATGAGATGGAGCCACCTGGTTTTGTATCTGCAGTAAAAGGTCATATTTTCTCAGATCGGATTGCACCTTCTTTCAGATGGTTTTAGAGTTAATCAGCATTACATGTTTGCATCACTCCAGTTTGACTATTCATGTAGCATATACCTATATGCAGGGTAGGGTTCATCTAAAATGTTATGTAACCACCGTAAAGAAACAACCTTATTTATTTTTGGCTGAATAAGGTTTATAACTAGCTGAGGCAACACCTAGATGATGAAGAAAGGTGCTGTTCTTACAAGCTAGAACCTTGTCATCTATCTCCTTCCCTCTACCTGATTGCATGGCCCATCAGAGCTACTTCTGTTGCTCTTACAGGTAGCTCCTGTATTTTTCTTCTGTAGACACATGAACAAATTGCTGATAGAAAGGATTAAATGCTCAAAGGAAAATTACAATGTCATGGTCAAAACGAAATTGAGAATTGCCTTAATAGTGGTGGATAGGACCATGTAGCTCCTTGAGCACTGTTGAAACAAGCATTTCAGAAACAACCTGGACTGTCTTGATGGGCATGTTGGTCAATGCTGCCATTGGGTTGTGGGACCTGCTATCATGCCCCTTGTGATGTCACTGGGGTGCCTCTGCTTCCCCATAATTGTTGCTGAATAGTTGAACAAGTCTCACACAGCCTATAGGTCTAATGTAAACATGTAGATCTAGAGGTCTAATTTGCACAGTTTGCAGACAAGGGGATTGTCTTGTTTTATTTTCTAGAAATGTTTGGCTAGCTGTTTGGCTAATTATTTCTCCATGCTTTCCCCACGGTTATACTATGCATTTATCATAGTTTACCATGGTTTGCCAAGTTTCTTTAATATGCTTTACTATGCTTTCACTATGCTTTATTACATTTGCCTGTGTTTTTACAATGGTAACATTTTATCAAGGTGCTATTATGTGAAAGGTGCCATTAGAGAAAATAAGAGAGATCCAGTGGTGGTTCAATGGGTTTTAAAATGTACAGGTTATGATGGGAAAAGCAATTGAACTACTGTGAAATTTAAAGTGCCCAACTCCATGAGTGCTCACAAGTGCCTGTGAGTATTACTAGTTTCGATAACCATCATTTTTTCTGACACCAGGAGCATTGGGGCAAAATCAAAGACCTCACATCCATTACACAACACAAATCACAGTTACAACTTTAACACAGACACCATTTTCACAGTATGTTGTCAGGACTGTAGAATATGCGTTCAGAGCTTAAAATAACATGCAGCTATTTTTAGGATACAAGAGCAAAACATAAAAAACCCATAATAATGTCCAAGTGTGAAGCATACAATTCAAAATCCAACATAACAATGTTGATGGCTTCTTAATGTTCAATTACAATACCTGTGCTCTGTCCATTGTTTCCCATATATCCTGGGTTCTGTAGGTGATGAATGGGGCATTGCAGATGCAGCATTCCACCATGACCGGGTGGACAAAGAACAGTGCATTTCTCATCGGCCACGGAGAACTCGAATGCACTTCTATATCTCGATGCCTTGAATGCGCTTTCTGTTTAATGTCTGTATGATGTTTGTTCATCTTCTTCCATTTTCTTATCTGTGTGCAAAGGTAATAAAACACAATGTTTTATTGTTACTGTTGAGGTCATTGGGGTGTAAAAGAGTGTTTAACCATGATGGAATCACTATGACTCTGAACTGCAGTATGCAGTAAAAGAAAGCAAACCTGTCATCAACGACTTTTATTTTAAGGAAAACCAGTGCTTACAAATTACAGTGTTTCACGAATTAGACAATGTTATTGATTGGTAGCTGAACCACTTTGTAGGGCCGGTTCTGCGTGGTAAAGAATGCACAGCTGATCTGTTCCCATGCTTCTGGACTTCCGATCCAAACTGTTCCCTGCAAATGTGAAGCTATCTGGCATTCACCAGTGTGACTGGGGGAACAGATTGTATTGGAATGATGTCAAATGTTAATTGATGACTTTTGGTAAACGTTCTGACACATTGCTTCATTCTTTCAAATTGTGGACAATTGGCAGTCATTCTATTTCTAATAAAGATTTAAGTTTGTTAAGCCACGAGCTCAGCTTAAGGCAAGGTAAATTGAAAAAAAAAAAAATGCTTGAAGCAAGTTCTGTGACATTTAGAATAAACTGAGCCATATTTAAAGTCATGTGCAATTAGTTTACACTGTATGAATACTCCTTTTGTTACATGAATACAATCCCAATACATAATTTTAATATTTTTATCCAAGAACATATTAGACCATAATATGAATATTTGTAGAATAGCTGATTATGGTTTTCTATTCCTGCCTATGAATTATTATAGTGAAATGAAGCACTTAATTTTCTCATGCTACATCCATCATCAACTTAGATAGCAATTTGTTTTTTGGTTCATCTCCTTAAAGATGAAGCAATAAATTACCTTCTGTATCTAAGCGCTAAAAACATTAAACCCTAAAGCTGTTTTTTTTTGTACTAATGCATTTACTGTGTGGCTTGCATATTCATGTATGTCATTAAATATTGCTATCGTCCCAGCAATTTATAAAGGTCAGGCAACATTTTACGGGACATTTTGTTTGTTTATAAAATGATACAAACTAGCTTGCTAACATTTTAGCAACAATAATACTGTATACAAGAAAAATATCATATCTGTAAAGTCTGATGTTTTCTGATTTTCATCATCTATAATTCAATCATACATAATCAATAATACAAGTAAAGATTTCAGGCTGAGTCTTCATCAATGACTGACCTAGGCACAACAGTCAAATGTAGTTTATCTTTGCCTATTTTAAACTACTTAAAATCTGATATTCTACATATTAGAAAACGATTGAGTGCAAACAACCAATCAGCTTCCAGATCTAGCGGGCTTCTATTTTGCATAGATACCTGCTGGAACGTTGAAGAGTTTAACTGTGAATTACAATCCATGCACAAATACCAGCTTTTTCCCTTAACATTCAAATCTACAAATAATCTGATAACATAAAAAAAAACTACTTAAAAAATATTTTCTGACGATGGTCTAGAGACAAAGGAAATCATGTTTGTGACAGAACATCGTAATGAAGGCTCAATTTGCAGCTACCGGACAGCAAGTCAACAGGGAAGACACATTTGGTCCACAATTCTGTCATCGACTGGATCCAAACAACACCCTCCCTCAAAACCAGCCAGTCAAACTGCCAGCCCTGTTTCAGTTCTTTCCGCACCAGCCAATCCACTCCCTGTCTGCTTGAATGATGCCCCGCCTCCAACAACAAGTTTCGAGTCAATACTACACGGATTATTCAACAATTGTACATGTCCAGATAAATTATAATAAGAAAGAGTAAGACCCCAATAAATAAATATGTTAGCAATAATAATAATTTTAATAATCTTTCTTTCCTACTTTCACCTGATAAAGAGACCTGTGAGGTCTTGAAAGCTTGTGAATAATTGTTGTTTAGTTAGTCCAATAAAAGGTATCACATCTCCTTCTCTTTGTCTATCATCTCTGGACTAATACGCCTACCATTTCATCTATCAATAATAATAATAACAATGTTTTCTCTCTGTGTATGTCATTTTTCTATTCTAATTATGTTAGGGACTATTTTCCACAGCGGAATGTTACCTGCCGAAATATCAGAAGTTCAAGGTAAATATAGGTTTTAAAGTGTTTTTTTAAAGAGCAAATAAAGAAATAAATCATTTTCTAATAGCGATAGCACCCTCTCGATACGGGCTCTACCGTGTGGTAGATGACCTTGATTTTCGTTAGCGCCCTCTCCTACGGCTCGGGACACATAACTCCAGTCGCGTTCATCTACCACACGGTAGAGCCCGCATTGACAAATACAAAAGCATCTCAGATTTATCATATGGTTTATGAGGTACCTCTACTCAATTCAGCCATTTTGAAACTATGATCATAGGAAGATTTGGAATACAGGCATGCTGAATGTATAGCAAATGACTGTCTATTTAAACCTAACTAGAAAGTCTTGTTCAAGCTTAAAAATAACATTTGCTTATCATTTAAATTGCTCATAATTTTAAATTATTTGCTATAACCTTAACTTAGCTATTTCTAAAGGTACCTAATTTTACAGTTAAAATATTCTTTTGTAGCAGATGGTTTGGTTGTGCTTGTCTTAGTGCACAACCTCTCCAGCTAGATTGCATAGCAACGCACAATCAGGGGTCTGTGTGAAAGTAAGAACCTATGTTTTGGTTTCGTATTGGTGTGCCTTTGGGAACTAAAGAGCGCAGGTGGGTTATTTGTGATGAATTTAATAATATTTGTGTTCCAGTATTTGTGTTCTAATAGTATTTGTTTTCCAATGTGTAACAGCCCAGCAATCAAAAGACTGTTTAGGAGTAGTTGTTTGTACATAGGATGTGTAGTCATTTCCATACTCAGAACATTGTTAAAGTAACTGTAGCTAACAAAATAATTCCTAAGGTCTCAATTGCGCAGTTTTGAAAGAAACACATTAAACCATGTATTTATTATTATTATTATTATTATTATTATTATTATTATTATTATTTAGGGCTGTCAGAGTTAACACGTTAACGCTTGCGATTAATTTCAAATGCTTAATGGCGTTAATTTTTTTGTCGCAATTAACACTTTTTTTTTTGAGCCTTAGAACCATCCATAGTTAAAATACAACTCCACGCTCTCGTGCTTGTTTGTCAATCGACTGCTTGAATTTAGATATAGCTTTGCTGACGAAATAAGCTTGAATGATGGAGAAAGCTGCTACAGGGCTTTTAAATGGCCAGTTTTATTACAAAACCCTTACAGATGGGTCTTTGGATAAAAGCAAAGTTATTTGCAGCTACTGTAAGGGTGAATTTGTGTATCACCGAAGTACATCCAGTCTGAAGTATCATTTACAAGCAAAACACGGAGTTGATGCAGGCAGCAGTAGTGAGAGAGCTTGCAATGCAGGACAGCAGCAGCAGCCTACTCTTTTAGAGTTCGTGCGCAGGAGGCAAAAGGACAAGTCAACGAGCAGCAAGCTAACAAACGCAATAGCAAAGTGGATAGCTGCAGCTTGCAGGCCAATTAACGTTGTGGAAGATGACGGCCTGAGGGACATCATTCGGATTGCATCGAACAACTCAACATATGAATTACCATCGAGAGCCACCATCGTTACGAGAATACATGAACTGTATGAAAACGAGAGGGCTAAGAAAGTAGAGGAGTTGAAAAATACACAGGCTGTTGCCCTCACTGGAGACCACTGGACATCGATGAGTAACCACAACTTCCTCAGGGATACAGCGCACTACATCGATGACAATTGAAAACTGCATTCACACGCTTTGACCGTCATGAAAACAGAAGAGAGGCACTATGCTGAAACGTGTGCTGAGCATTGCATGGATGTAGCAAAGCAGTGGAGCATTGAACAGAAATTTACCACACTTGGAACAGACAGTGCACGGAACATGATTGCAACTGCGAGACACCTGCCTTTTGAACACCTGCCTTGCACTGCGCACAGTCTGCAAAGGTCAGTCACAGTGTCCCTGCAGAACAACGGGTTTGACAATGCCCTAGCCAAATGCCGAAAAGTAGTTGGGCATTTCAAACACAGTCCACCAAATGCTGCAGAGCTAGAACTACAGCAAGTTGCAAATGGGCAAAAGAGGAGTCACTTGCACAAGACGTCACAACAAGATGGAATTCCACTGGCCACAGAACTCGACCCAAGGTTCAAGAACCTGAAGTGCCTTCCCAGAGCTGAGAAGGGTGAGGTGTGGGCTATGGTCAACACCTTGCTGAAGGAAGAGAAGCCTGCACAGCAACCCATCGAAGCAACAGAGTCACAACCACCAAAGAAAAAAGCGGCCCTCTTCTTGTGTTCAGAGTTTGAGTCCGATGAAGATGAGGAGTCTATTGAGAGATGTGTGGAGCGTTACAAAACAAAGCCCTGCATCAACATGGAGGACTCTCCACTGCAGTGGTGGTCACAACATGCAGGGGCACACAACAGGCTGTCCCCCATTGCACGCAGGTACCTGGCAAAGGCTGCCACATAAGTACCTTGTGAGAGGTTGTTTTCTCTCTCTGGGCATATTGTCCAGAACAAGAAAGCAGCTTTATCAGGTGAAAATGTCAACAGGCTTGTTTGTCTTAGTAACTGGCTCAGTGGAAAGGAATAGGAGGATACAAGTGAATAGTGGCTGGCAGGTTTATGTTCTTTGGAATGTTTAAAAGCTCTTTGTTCTTGGTATTCATAGAGCCATTTTTCCTATACCTCATTTGGAATTGCTTCAACAGGTGACAGAGAGAGAGAGAGAGAGAGAGAGAGAGAGAGAGAGAGAGAGAGAGAGAGAGAGAGAGAGAGAGAGAGGGGGAGAGAGAGGGAGATATGATGTCGCCAAAAGTTTGCATACCCCAGTTTGTGGAAATATACATATGTTGGGGATTTAAACTGTAGACGACAACAAGCACACATGTGTTCTAACTTCATTGCTCAGGAAGTAGGCCTATTAACATTGGGGGCATGAAAAGCTGTAAATTACAGTGAACTTTGGTTCTAAAATAAATGCTTTAAAATTTTCTGATACAGATTATTTTGTGTTTCTTTCCCTTACAATAAAACACAGTATGCCTTTAACATATCACACTGCTTTTTAAATGGAAAATTGTTTATTTAGGGCCAAATTTGAGCACATTCAAAAATTGCTATTAATCGCGATTAACTACAGAAAATCATGAGATTAATTGTGATTAATTAATTTAATCATTTGACAGGCCTATTATTATTATTATTATTATTATTATTATTATTATTATTATTATTATTATTGATTTATTTTCATTTTAAAACAGGCACCTGGCACTGCACTAAGGCAGAAAGCTCTTATTTGGCTTGCCTTGCCATTTGGGAAATCTGTTTCTGCTTTAACTGCTTGGTCATTTCATACCTTTAGTGTCTTCTATGTCACAGCATGTTACTGGCTAAAAGCAAATCAGTCAATAGGGGAAGCAGCTGATTGGTGATTGACAGGAAAGAAGCCAGTGAGGGGTGGAGACAATCACCATTTAGGTAAAAACGACCTAGGAAGTATAAAACAGTCTAAAATCATGGCTTGAAAACAGAGTAATGTAATACCAGATAAACATGTATGTTTACTAAACATGTGTTCCTTTCAAAACTGCACATTCAAGACTTATATAATAATGGATGTGCATGGATGAGTTTACAGTTACCTCAGTTGTATATATTTATAGGTTTAAAAGATTTGTCAGGCAAATGGTATTTATTTTTAATATGTATTGCCCAGAGGTAATTAGTAGTTGACAGAAGAGGAGATTGGTTAAATACATAAAATAAAAAAATAAAAAGTTTTCAACAGTGAAACCCACAGGTCAAACAAGGACAGATTAAAGTGAATCTGACAGCTTGTTTTTTTTATGATTCAGGCAGTACAGTTTATATCAGGTCACAGTACTGACAGATTTATATAATTTGCAGACTAAAAACAAGATGAAAAGCTTTAATAAAGTCAAGATTAACAGTATAAAATATGCAGTTAATTAATCGTGATGGAATCCAGAACCAAGAAACTTAAATGTGAGTCTTTTACTTAATTGATGCTTTTCCATGGAAATGCTAAAATAACTGTTTACTGTCCTACACTTACTGAGCCTTGCATGCAATGCAATTAGGTTTTGAAATAATGACCGACCAGTTTCTTTTGACAAATACATACTGCATACCTGCCAAATTTTGAAAATACAAAATCAGGAGATTTTTTGGGGTGCGGGGGTGGTGGTGCTGAATTAAGATATATACATACCATAACTGTTTCCCCTGTACAGCGAGCGAGTGAGCGGGCAGGTGGGCGGGCGAGCGGGCAGGGGGCTGGGGCGCTTGTTAGGGAAAAACTTAGAGTACTGAAGAATTACAATTGGCTATCTGAATTATCAAGAGTTTTCTGAGTCTCTTCGGGAGATGGGAGATCATGCCTCTATGGGGTGTTGGAATGTTTTAGCTTATTTACCTGTTTTAGAATACTGAGCCCATTCACAAAGCTTGAGTTATTTAAAGAATGACTGTTTTTATGAATACAAGGTTGACATTCCTGATATTGGTAAAAAAAAAAAAAAAACGTATATATACAGACTTCATTCACCATTGTAATAATTGTATTGTATCATCAGATAATTCCTAATGTGCTGTATTGTACACCTAGTTTAACATGCTGTGGGAAACATGAATTTACCTCTGGCAATAACTATAGGACTTTGTCATAAGCACCAATTTATTGTAAGTAATACCCAAGCATACTAAGTATGGTTACAAAATTAAATAATGTATTTATTAATAATACTACTAATAATAATAATAACAAATAATACTAATACTACTACAACAACTACTACACTACTACTACTACTACTACTAATAATACTATAATAATAATAATAATAATAATAATAATAATAAATACCAACACCGGTTCAATACAAAATAATCTCTTTTATGACAAAAGGAACTCAAATAACCATATACAGCTTTTTTTTTTTTTTTTTTTTTTTTTTTAGAAAATAGCACTTGATTAGCACTTGTGTACTGATAATAGCTTAAATTAATTAACATTGCCTCATAAGGTGAAGTATCTGTAAATGTTCTAGGTTAAAGTCCTCAACTTTGTTAATAATTTCTGCATAAATCTTAGCAGAATTTGTATTATAGGTTTATAGTTATACATGTCAGTCAATAGTTTTTTTGTCTTGTGAAATATGATTAAGTCCTCCCAATATGTCCAAAAAAAAATCAATCTTTCTGATTTTTCAGATTCTTTGTTCAGAGCTTTGTGCACTTAGTTTTGTTTGAACTTAGTTGATAAGGTTCCTGAATAGGATTTAAGGAGGTCACAGACAGCTGTAAATGATTATGCAATTTTTCAGATGTTCGAACTTTAGAATAATTTTAGTCAGACAGAGTCTAATGTTATTGAATTGTAATAAAAAAAATAATTGTACTACATTTCGGCACCAGTTTCCTTTTAAATGGCCAATACATTTTTAACACAGTATAATGTGTCACAGAAAAAAAATACTGATAACAACTGGTGGAATGAATGTATAAATATGTGGAAATGGCAGATATCATGGTGTTTCAATGTTATTCCAAATATTTGGAATAATTTCTTAAATACATGCTAATAAAATGTATATGTGTTCACGAATAATACCTGGAACACAGTAACATGTTCTGTTTGATGAGTCAGTTTAATTTTATGCTGACAGAAGAACATCTGTATAGGAAAACTCAGTCACACACCAACAAATATGAAACAGGCTGTCCTACATTGAGGAGCACAACATAGATTATAAACTGCTTTTCCATTGTCTGATTCATTTTCTGATTACGTCAAGCAATGTGCGACAGAACAGGATTGCATTAGCTTTTTAAACACATTCTACCTTAACAATCAAATGCATGAGTCATGGAAGGGTATAAAACATGAAGTACTGTAATTAATCACCACCTAATAATAGACTTAACCAACAGCATATACAGTGTAAAGGAAACTCCACACTGGAAATGCATTTCAGTCTGGGAGGGATCTTTTCTTCTCTTCTCTTCTCTTCTCTTCTCTGGGGCCTAAGCATAATTCACTCCTCAAGCTGTGTTCAGTTAATTCAGTTTCAAAATTGTACAGAATTGTGTTGCGACACCCACATGCCCACAAGAGCTAAGCAATAGCATTAAATGTAGAGCTAAGAAACAGCACTAAATGTATTTCATGCATGACTGGATCACCAGGACTCTACTTAGATCTTGAGTGATGAGAGCGAGAAGTCCAAGACCCGCATTTTAAGAACTACCTCAGCTTACACAAAAAAAACATTCAAGGAAAAATCGGTAGCTTATCTGACTGAATAAAGAGACTGTTATACAATAAATCTTAAAACACTGAAGCAAAGTAGTGTTTGTGACTCATGGTGCCAGGACAAGTCAAGTTCAGTACAATAACTATCTAGAGCAACTAGAGATTAAAAGTAAGACCAGTACATTCAACACACGTAACACAAAAGGACCAAACTAGATAACATAGTTTACTTCAGTGGGACATCTAATATGTGGCATATATGTATTCAATAAGTTTAAAAAAAAATAAAGAATGAATATACATGGGCAGATCTAGGCAGTCCTGCCCCTTTTGTTAAAAATGTCAAAATATTGCTTAGTTTAACAGTATGTTTCATATCAGGTATCCCTCCTTCATGACAGCCTAGACCCCCCCCCGTGGAAGTCTGGGTCTACCCCTGATATTAGGGATTACTAATATATAGTTTCATATACAGCAGCCACTTCCAGATACAATAAGAATGATTGGTTTAATAAATCAAAAATAAATGTTGTTGATACTTAACCCACCCTTGAAACCAACACTAGAACTAAACAAACTGCTGTAAACAAAATACAAATAATATCACACCCTGTGTTCATATTGTCCTATTTCTTAGACAAAGATTCCTGATCATTGATCATCCACAGGGCTCTGGTGTCTGATTGATCATCTATAGGGCTGTGGTGTTTGTAGTTTTAAATGGCCTCTTATATATTATTAACTAACAGTTAACATATATATATATATATATATATATATATATATATATATATATATATATATATATATATATATATATATATATATATACACACACACACATTAACATGTTTATTAGCTGTTTGTTAACTGTTCACAGGGCGAGAGCAGGGGCTCTATACTTTGTATAGGACAGTGCATGTACAAATCGAATCTGTCCAAGCAGATTATCTTTGCTAGTACTTTTCCAGACTGAATACCTTGGCCTCCCATCAAAATGTCTGCAACTGGCAGTCTGCCAGTCCTTGTTCTATGACTGCCGGGTAATCTTTCAAACTTAGTGGGTGATGGGATGTGACTGGAAAAGAAAATGCAATAACCGCTAAAAAGAACTTGTAACTGCTGAAGAAAAATAATTTTTAACCTCTTTCAATTGACATATATAGTACTGTAGTTGATATTTAGGAAATGTGCTATAGCTGGACATGCTCTTTTTCATTGCTGGTCGATATTATTTGATTCAAACCACAATGGGACATATTTCTCCTCTTAGTCAAAGTTTTTATTAAACAATAGAAAAACCTAAAACATTTTATGGTGAAAGCATTGCAAATACAAAGATGCAATGGTAACTGAATTTTGATACGAGATCTTTCAAATGCCTATATTAACAGTATCCTACACATTGGCAGCCATTTGTATAAAATATTTCTATAGATAAATTCCAATTTAACAACTATGTCAAATATTTAAGCAAGTTATATATTTATAGTCTACTGGTTACTTAAAGTTTGCAACAAAAATACTACTACACTATTACAAGGACAGCTTGTTATCTGAATGTTGGGTTTTGATAAAGAATATACTGATAAAGAATATTAAACAGCTGTCTACAAAGCATAAAAAGTATTTGTTTAGCTTTATCGACTATGAAGCTATTTTTTTTTTTTAAGTTCTATAGTTATTTACTGCTTCAGACACAAACGACATGAAATGGTAACACATGCTTCAACATGATTCAACAGTTCTATAGTGTTACAAGTTGACGAATGTAGCAACATTCGCTACCACACATAAACTCGGCTTCTCTGTGCTCATTCGTTCCCATATGATTTGTTAAAAGATTCAATATACCTCTATAGAAGCTGGCGGCACAGCTAGCAAAACATTAGGATTATTGTCTATTAACACAGTTCCGGTGTAGTCAAATTTGTGGATTTATTTGACTTATCTGTGTCACTGAGTTTTGGAAGAATGATGAGATTCAATGTATTTATATGTATGTATACAGTTCTTACCCTCGCTGTTAAAATTGGGTGGGCAGGACTCCCTCTGTTTAAAAGTACGTGGGCAGTGGCCCGTTGGCCCACCCATCTCTGGTGTCTATGACTTGATTCCAAATACAGTATAAATTATAAATGTTAAAGGTCACATTTTAATTAAGAATGCTGTTTAATTGTTTAATTTTAGAACACTGACTTTTGTAAAACTTGTATATGTATACGAATCATCAAACTATTACATTAAATGCCTGTTTGTGAACTTCAAGAACAAAGCCAAATATGTGTTTTTTTTTGTTGTTTTTTGTTTAATGTATGACACATATTATTGTTTGTCAAAAGGTCCACACTTTATAAAAATGTGTGCTTTGCCCTTTGTTAATCTGCAGCTGGAACCAACTGAGCTGCTGACAAAGTGCCTTTCTTGGCAGCAACAAGACGATCAGTGGAAAAATGTGTCTAATAAACTGCCCGTGTGCGTGTGTATGTGTGTGTGTGTATTTGTGCGTGTGTATGTGTGTGCGCATGTTCTATCCTTCTGTGGATACATTTTGACAAAATGTTCTAAACAAAGACAGTAAATCTTATTAAAAAAATTCAACAGTTTTGGCATCCCCCCCCACCCCCAAACAAAGTTAAAAAATAAACATAAAGAAATAAAAGTTTTATGAAACTGTTATAGTCCTGCTGTCCTTAGAAAAGCGAATGCATGAAATGTATACATGTATAAACTTTTTAAGTCTCAGTAATGATGATTACTCTTTCATTCAGATTTCATCTGGGTATGTTGCAGCAGGTAGTAACACTCTTTTATAAACTGGTTTTACTTTTTTTCAGAAAACATTGAGGTAAAACTTTGCCCTTGCTTCAAACAAGGACTGCTGTTAGCATGTACGCTAGTAATATTTTTAAATTAACATGATCCTAGCAGATATTTTAGAGGTCCTGCTTGTCAGAGCGATATGGATTTATAGGCTAATAGTTAAAAGAGAAGTGCAGCTCCACATATTTGATTAACTATGTCCTTCTGGTCTCTTGTGACTGGGTAAGTGGCAAGATAATAACATCTGCAAGGGTATGTGTTTGTTTCTGTGCTGGTGTTTAAATCTTTGTTAATACTGTAAGTTCCATGAGAGACTGTGGAAAGAGCAAGCCCTAAGAAACCGCATCTTCTTTTTGAGCAGCAACAATAACAAAAATCAACATTGCCATAAATCAACACTGTCAACTTGACCTTCCCAACCAGGGCTACATCACAGAATAATTATTGGGGAATTGTATAATAAAGGTAGGGCTTGCTCCTTTTTTACATTTATTTTTCAGGGGCTCACAGAATACTTCTATAGAGTAAATCATTCACCTTTAAGCATAGTACGTGTTTGACAGAGGCGCCTTCACTGAAACACCATAACACCTATTAACTATATAACGGCCAACTTTAGTTTTTTAGTTGTTTCTGATCAGCTGAGCTGACAACATGTTGTAATTGAGTGGGGCAGAGATACTGGTATCCAAAGCAATAACAGGAAAGCCTCAGGTATGATTGACACTCGTTTAATTGGCGATGGCTTCTTTAAGTTAGATACTGTATCTCCAGCCTGCCTACATTTGGTCAGCTGCTGGTGAAAAGTAGAGAAAATATCAAAGCCCCTTTGACCCTGAAGACACTGCTAGGAAGGGAAGTAATAACAGATTTCCTGGATTGCAAGGCAAGCAAACTAAGAAATGAAGGTGAGCCTAGATCCAGTTGTTAGAAATACTAAAATAAATTTAAATTCAATGACAAAGGATTTGACTTGAAGTCTTTTTCAGTGTCTTCAATGTTTATGAAGACATTCTAAAAAAAAAAAAAAAATCAGTTTGAGACATTTGTCATTTCATCTAAATGTATTTTAGTATTTCTAAATTTAGCACTACTGAATGTTCAACAATGATGAATGATAGGACCAGTTGTTTCTCTTGAAATGAAAATACATGTTTACACACTGACAAATTAAATCTACTTACATTGCAACTTTTTCCTTTGTCCATAATGCACGCCTGTTCCTCTGTGTTTCGTGTTTGAGTAAGATGGCAGCAGCTGTAAGCAGGGTGCTGCATGTATCTGAGATCTTGTTCCACATGAGATGTGTGCATTGAGGTGGAATGTGAATACATGATATGTGTACTTTGATTTTCCACAGTGACCTTGGGGTTCCTGATCCATCTCCGTACCTAGAAAAGATTTGGAACAGATTGCAATTTGTATCATTTAATAACTCCATCACACCATGGTTGCAGGCAATCATGGAAATAGAAACCCTTGGGAAAATTCTATTAGTTCAAACAGATTGTCATTGAAACACCTGAACTAGTTTTTAATGGTTTCTACCGGAACCCAGAACAAATTATCTATCAAGAAATAACTCTCTTTTCAAAAGAAAACCTCTTTAAAATATTTTAGAAAAGAAAAAAAAAAGTGTAAATGGTCTGGGCCCAACTGGTTACCTCAAAGACCAAGCAAGTGCATAACTACTATTCAGAAGAAAAATCCCTCTGACTGGTTAATGGTGCACATATTAACTCACCCACAGAAATCAGTATATCCATTAGAGAAGTGAGTCGCATGATATAGTTCTTTAGTTGTTCCTCTGTTCCACAATTACAAGTGACATAAGCACCCTGGTTTCTAATGGGAATGCTGAGAAGGTGATTCACCTGGTATCACAAAAATGAATTACATTTCTAAGCATTCAAGGTACACTGGGTGTATTGACTTGGCACGGTTGTTCTCGGTTCTGCCTTTGTAGATTTCCGTCTACAATAAGGCCCTGCTTTTATATATATATATATATATATATATATATATATATATATATATATATATATATATATATATATATATGTGTGTGTGTGTGTGTGTGTGTGTGTGTGTTTTTGTTTTAAAGAAACCAGTGTCAGTGAGGAAAAATCAGTTTTGCTTATTTTCTGCAATATTGATTTTAATATAATGAGAGGTTTGATATGGATACATTTGCTGTTCAAAGAGTACACAATTTGTTTGCAATATTCCATATTTGTTTTAACTAGACTGCATTTGTTGTCACACTGGTTGGTGCTATAATGCTCTTAGCTCGAGAACTTTAACAGCTATGAAATTAAGCCAATTGGTCCAAGATAAACACAACAACCTCTAAAGGACTTCAGAAGAGCCCATTCTGTTTATGACAATTTTAACTAAAATACACCGTGGATTGCAGATAGCATATAAAGTAATTTAATTGACCTATGCAGTGCTTATACAGAGTAGTGTTTATCTGTCTTGTGAACAGCATCTGTGACCATTGTGTGTTTTGCTGTGTCTCTGTAAAGAAAGTGAGCTAGAAACACATGGTCTGTTGAGATAGCACATAACAACAGCACATCACAGCTAAACATTACAGCAGCACATTACAACAGCACATCACAGCTAAACATTACAGCAGCACATTACAACAGCACATTATAGCAGCACATTACAGCAGCACATTACAACAGCACATCACAGCAGCACATTACAGCTAAACATTACAGCAGCACATTACAGCAGCACATTACAACAGCACATCACAGCTAAACATTACAGCAGCACATTACAACAGCACATCACAGCTAAACATTACAGCAGCACATTACAACAGCACATCACAGCAGCACATTACAACAGCACATTACAACAGCATATCACAGCAGCACATTACAACAGCACATTACAACAGCACATCACAGCAGCACATTACAGCAGCACATTACAACAGCACATCACAGCTAAACATTACAGCAGCACATTACAACAGCACATTACAACAGCACATCACAGCTAAACATTACACAGCACATTACAACAGCACATCACACATTACAGCAGCACATTACAACAGCACATCACAGCAGCACATTACAACAGCACATTACAACAGCACATCACAGCAGCACATTACAACAGCACATCACAGCTAAACATTACAGCCGCACAATACAACAGCACATTATAGCAGCACATTACAGCTAAACATTACAGCAGCACATTACAACAGCACATCACAGCAGCACATTACAGCAGCACATTACAGCAGCACATTACAACAGCACATTACAACAGCACATCACAGCTAAACATTACAGCAGCACATTACAACAGCACATTACAACAGCACATCACAGCTAAACATTACAGCAGCACATTACAACAGCACATCACAGCAGCACATTACAGCAGCACATTACAACAGCACATCACAGCAGCACATCACAGCTAAACATTACAGCAGCACATTACAACAGCACATCACAGCTAAACATTACAGCAGCACATTACAACAGCACATTACAGCAGCACATTACAGCAAAACATTACAGCAGCACATTACAACAGCACATTACAGCAGCACATTACAGCTAAACATTACAGCAGCACATTACAACAGCACATTATAGCAGCACATTACAGCAGCACATTACAACAGCACATCACAGCAGCACAATACAACAGCACATTACAACAGCACATTATAACAGCACATTACAGCAGCACATCACAGCTAAACATTACAGCAGCACATTACAACAGCACATTACAACAGCACATTACAGCTAAACATTACAGCTAAACATTACAGCAGCACATTACAACAGCACATCACAGCAGCACATTACAGCAGCACATTACAACAGCACATCACACAGCACATTACAGCAGCACATTACAGCAGCACATTACAGCAGCACATTACAGCAGCACATTACAGCAGCACATTACAGCAGCACATTACAGCTAAACATTACAGCAGCACATTACAACAGCACATTACAACAGCACATTACAGCTAAACATTACAGCTAAACATTACAGCAGCACATTACAACAGCACATTACAGCAGCACATTACAACAGCACATCACAGCTAAACATTACAGCAGCACATTACAACAGCACATTACAACAGCACATCACAGCTAAACATTACAGCAGCACATTACAACAGCACATTACAGCAGACCAGTGGTTCTTGGGAACTGAGCGGATGCTATTATAAGGGGTTCAGTCAAGGTTATATACCAGCCCACTGTCAAGTAAAAAGTTAAGCTCTGCTTCACCATGTTCTTTTATTGGTGCCACATACTTATTATTGTAGCAAGGTATAGTTTTGAAATTGATGACAGTTAAGTTTTGCTATGACAATAAAGAAAAGAAAAAGCATCAAGACAAAATTCCATATGGGAAATTAAGTAGACCATTATTTATGAGAAAAAAAAATTAACAGAAATTTGCTAACCCATATTTTCCAGGAACACTTTGACGCAGGAAACATGTGGATATACAGTTCTCAAGTTACAGTTACAACAAACGCTGCAGAAACCTTAGCAACCACTAAACCAAAAGCATGACACATGACTATGTATTCAGTGACTCATCATGACTGATAATTCTGCAGTCACGCTAGGGATTGAGATAAGAAAAAAATCCATGCTTCATGGAATAATGTTAAGTGAGTGAGAAAATGAAGTGGGCAGCAATTCAGACACAGCAGGGAAGACGTTTCATAGACGGATAGGGGAATACCATAAAAATGAGCTGCTGCCAAACCTGAAAGTGTTTCAGACTTCTTTGCATCCATAATTAATAGAAAATGCCAATAAAATGACCAAACTCCCTGTGCTTTAGTCTTCAAAATCATTATCATGTCGATTCACAGAAAGAAGAGTGCTAATAACACTGCTTTTGTGGATGTAATCACTGTCAGAATAAGAAAACAAATAAATAACGCTTTACAGGAGACAGCTCTCTATACCTCCTAGAAATGTATATCTCCAAGAGATGGTTTATACTTTAAGTCAGATAAGGTTTCTTGGAGTAATCTAGCAGTTGTATGCTGCTTAATGTAAATTTGTGCAGAGTTGCTGATATTGAAACACAGAATGAGGGTGCAAATAATGTGAGCTAACAGCTTTAGCATGCTTCCAGCTCATCTGAACTTAATCTGAACCAAATTAGTTACACAATCCTAAATCCTAATCTGAATGTCTCATTGCAAATTGGGGAGTTAAAATTGCTGACAACCTGTAAATCAGCTATCAGGAATGGGCCAGGAACCGATCGCTCAAAAGTAGAGCTTTTCTATAATCTGTGCAACTGCCTGCATCTAGCCACCTGTGTACATTGAAGCTGATTTAACACAGCCCTAAGGCTAAAGCATGTTTCATTATAAAAAAAAAAAAATTGAATTCAAACCAGGCACAAAACGCATGGACATTTTACACAAGCATAAAAAGCCTAAATTTGTACCAAATCCAAGTTTGAGTTTGGACCAAGTTTCTTTTGATTAGATCATGACACTTTTTAAGTTCCCGTTCTGTTCTGCTGTTCCAATATTGAGCTATCATTGTTCTCTATATCTGTCTTTACCTACCTTTGAGCTTTCTTTGAGCTTGCAATTCCTAACTGCCTAGCATTGAACAAAGACTTTATTATTACATTAATGTGATAGTGACCGATAACGTCTGATGGCCCCACTTACTTTCACTTTTCAAAGGTCAGTCTCTGTCACATAATTTTTTTATCCTCCATAACGTTGGTTAGTTCTGTGAATGTTAAGGATAACATTACACCTTCTCATTACCCTTCAGCAAAGTGGCTTTCTGAGCTAGTAGAATATTCTTTGAGGGACAGCTGAGCTGACAGGTAGACAATAAAAGTGCTGGGCAAATAAAGAGGACAAAGTGCCATATAGAGGGTTATTTTGGCAAGTAAATATGACCAGATTCACTGCTAAGTATCCAACATTTGTACCATGTCAATATATTATTGATGGAGACTGTCAGAGAACACAAAGTCGGTGTGGTTTCTATGCAGCAGCGCTAGCAGCTATGTGCAGCTTCAGTGAATATTTAAAGAAAGGTTATCCAGGCAAACAAGTAGATGCACTTATTAAAATTAAAATAGAGGTAGAATTAGTGAACAACTGCAGTCTGTAATCAGTCTCTGTGTTTGATAATAATGGTTGACAAGCAGGCATCAGACCAGAGTGTGTTACACACAGCTCGTACACTGGCCAACTGCAGGATAAGTAGGCTGCTTCAAAAAGCACCAGAAATTAAGTTTCTATGTATCTATATTTGTTCATTAGCTTATTTTTTATTTTTTATAATTTACTCAGCATCTCATTTTCAGTCCCTCTACTTCACACTTTTACAGCTTAGTTGGCTGGTTTGTCAAGGTCAGATAATTGGGATTGTCAGTGATCAGAACCATCAGTTTTTCATTCAATATTTGATATTAACTTTGCATTAATTTTGGGCTGAGCTAGCATCCTGTTACCTGATATGGGTTTTAAGAACATGTAACCTTTTCCAGGTGCACCACTAAACATCATGTCTGTCCACTCTTATTCCAGCAGCAGTATGTTTGCTTCGTGTTAACAGATATCAGCTGCTTGCTAAGAGATTATTCATTAACAAAGTTGTGCATGAGAGATGGTGTCTGCTTCATCTGTGTACCATGCCTGTTGTGTTCAGACCAGCCCCCGCTAGAACAGGGCAAAGTTTAGATGGGATGTGGGTTCTTTCATTCCAGGAGCTTTTACACTAGCATTTTATTGTGACTCATCCCTGCCGACGCATTATACTGGAAGAAAAAGGCATTGTTTAATTGCAGCTACACTGTCATATGGCTGAAGGAGGGAAGCACAAGAAAAGCAGTAATAGAAAACTAAGGAAAGCCAGCAAACTAATGAAGTGCTGCATGGTAGAAGATATGGGGGATCAATGGATGAAGAGGTATGAGACTTAGCAACTTCACAGTTGTGGACAGAAACAAGATCTCTGTGAGCACAGTGAGAAAATAATAATATGTAACAATGTTTAGTTTAGTTTGATATACAGGTTTAATATTAGGTATCAGAAATGTCAATGTTTTGTGATGCACAAGCCCACAAATTACTATTATTCAATAGTAAGAAATAAGATAAGATCAAATAAGAAAATTAAACCCCCTAACATGTAATAAATTTATGTTTTCATACCCTGATGTCCTGTTTAAACTGTGTACAGTAAAAAAAAAAAAAAAAAAAAAGTTTATCACTGATACTCTTACTATCAGAATTAAAAGCATAATAGCACTAATCAAATTGTTACATCACAAGGTAAATAATTATAAATGGCTTGTTACAGAGAGTTTTCATGATGGTATAATACGTTCAATTTACAATATATGCTGTCAGACTGTGGGCTCTGTCCATGTTTAAGGGAAGCTTCTACTGCAGTACAAAGAAACCTTTGAATAAACTGATAGTGAATATGTTAAGGTGTAAGTACAATATCCTTCCAACACCATTGTGAATTGTTTATATGCAAATTTACCAGAATGTTGGTTGTTCTACATTAGTGGATCACAATATTGTTCAGTACTATGTTGAGCTACTTTAAATTGCTCAATTGTGCATTACTGTAAGCTCATTAATTGTTATTTTGTTAATGGAAAAATAATTAATTAAATAAATAAATAATTTCTTCGATAATATACCTACATTTACCAATAAGCTTTGGTAAATCATAAGATTAACCGGTAAATGTCTGAAAAGCAATTTATTTCTTAATAATTTCTGACATTTACCACCTTATTTGGTAAGTGTTCACATTTACTGGTAAAACTTAAGATTGACGAGATTCTGACCTTTACCGGAACATGTATAGTATCTGCAGTCAAACGTCAAGGTCTGTTTTTGTGATCTAAAATGCAGAGATCTTAATGCAGCTGCCTAAATCTTCTAATCTTAATCTATTGTGGAACTATGCACACAGTTAATTTGTTTAGAGGACACTAAATAACAATACATAAGGAAAACATCATTGAGATGAATGTAAAAGTAAAGGTTGGTGGTATTAAGATGCCTTAGATTATTAAAATAAACCCCATTGTCAATGTACTGGAGAAAAAGCTACATCAAGAATGACACCTAATAAATAAAGTAATCCAAAAACAGTCAAACATAATAGCAAGTTCACTATACTTCAAGTTCATTGTGTAAACTGATAATTAACATTGTTTTCATACAGACTGGAATTTGAGGAAGTCACAAAATGTTGTTGAAAAACAACCTGAATGAAGGTAGAAGCACTGCTTGCATTGTCTGCACAAGGCACAAGGCAGTTATTTCAGAGAAATCCAGTTACTGTTGTACAGTAACCCTAATCCCTGTTCAAGCATCAAGCAAACAAGCACGCTGTTCTGTAAAAACCAAAACAAGCCACAACAAGCAAAACAATACTGACCTTCTTCTTGACAAACTGGAAGGCTGAGCATTTCTTGAAGGAAAATCCATTCATGTCACTATTGACCATTTTCATAACCCTCAACAGAAAAGCTGATGTGTGCTGTGGATCTTGATGTCGTAGCTGCTTAGTGAGGGTGGGCTGTGCTTTATTCGCTACCTACTCTTCACTCTCAAAATAAAATTATGGAGAGAGGTGCAGTGAATTACATACACTCCACTCAACAGAAGCTTATTGCTTTTGACATCCGTTAGAAACCCAGGTGCTGCCTGAATCTCTGCAGGTCTGCTGGTGTCATATTCAATCTTGCTCCATGTGGCGAGTAGCAGCAGGGCATTGTTTGTAAGCAGTCTGTGGATAATACAAGCTTCTCAATGAAATCTGCTGCCTCCTCTCTCTCTCTCTCTCTCTCTCTCTCTCTCTCTCTCTCTCTCTCTCTCTCTCTGGGCTGAATTATCTAAGCAAGTGATGTTCGTCTGGCTTGGTCTCTGACTCTCATACGAGTTTCAATTAGACTCCAAGGGGAAATACACTGAGCTGAGAACACAATGACGAAGGGAGCATAACCTGCACTGTCACAAGTGATGGATGACCTGAGAAATTTGCACCACCAGTCTTGTCATATCAACAGACATACTGAACTGTTTAACAATATTTCAGTCAGGACAATATGGAGTTAAATAACCACCTTTATTATAATACAAAGTATTGAAGATTTCCCAAACATTTAACCCAAACAATGGTTGAAGAAAAATAAAAAGTAGAATAAAAATAGTTCTCATCCTCATCCTTTGGAGCATTATGGTGCACTCTGCTAAAAACAAAGGATAAAATACAAAATCTATGCGTTCACCCCGTTGTTCAAAAAATATTAGTGTTGTTGGGCAATGAGTATGTCTTTAATATTGCTCTTTATTTAAATCTCATAAGCACCTGAAGACCACTGCCATGTGTAGGAATGATTCACTGAGTGGCTGTGGTTGTAGCTCCAATCCTGAAAGAATGGCATGAAGAGACGAAAGTCGTTTCGAGAAAGACATCCTGGAAAGGGGAGAAGCATCCGGAGTGCAGAGTGTTGACAGGCTGCAGGACTCCTTTGTAATGGGTGGTTTGGAAGATGAAGGTTGGAGCAGATCTTTGAATGTCCCACAGAGACATTTGTATCTGAGGTAGTGAGTTAAAGGAAACATTAATTGCAAGTAGTGAGGTGATATGTCACTCCAATTAGTTATGCATATCATAGGGACACATGATTGCATTAATTAGAGAAAGCCATCGATTCTCCAGTAGAGTTTTGAGTAGTCAATGTGACAAGAATGAATAAACTGCGATTAACGAGTGACACTGTAACCTGATGAGTAATGTCATATGTAAAAAGAGACACAACATTTAGTAAAGAAAAAGTAGAATTCTTCAATAAGATTTTCAGAATGTGACCCGACCCTGATTGAGCATGGAATCCAATAACAATTGTCTTTAATTATTGTAGATAGATGATCCTGGATCCAGCACAAGCTTCAAGGGGAAGGAAATTAAGGGCTACTCCTATTTCCATGTTTAAAGCATTCCTGGAATTTGAATAGATTTCCTATTGCATCCATTGAGATGGTTCATTGATCAGTAGGATTGGTGAGTGAGTGATAGAACGTCCAACTTAAATCGGGGTTAGAAGCAATAAATTAAAGAAAACAAGCATAGCAGATTTTAAGGCGGCAAGCAGCTTTTATAAAAACATGTAGCAATGTCTCTTTGTAACTGAAACTGGTGTACCACAGTGTAGAAGATCCTACTCGGAACATTTTGAACCAAGTCTTGTAATATTTTTTCGTAATTCCTTTCTGAACATCAGAGTGATGGATATTTATTTATTTATTTATTTATTTATTTTTATAACTGAACATTATATTTTAAAATGAAATACTGGGAACACCTATGTTATTAACCCTTTGTTTAAACTTAGTGACAGTTTTTTAAGTCTATGTGGTATTTAGTCCTATATATATATATATATATATTATATATATATATATATATATAGATATATATATATATATATATATATATATATATATATATATATATATATAGTATTCATCATCTTGCCATTCACAGTGAACTTCTGTAGAGTGGAAACATCTACATCAATGTGAGCATATCGATTTTTATACTTAAAACAGCAAGCATATACACAGAAATGATCATACATAGTATATTTACATTCCCCTAAATAGCACATATCTTAGAACATTTGTGCAAACTGATCCATATATATGTATATGTTGCAAAAAATTGAATTAAAAAAAATGTAATTATTGATTCACTGGTTTTAGAGGATAATGAAAAAATTATATTCTGCGATATTTCGGTGCCCGGTGTTATGCCAAAAAGTGTCACTGCCAAATAGTGTCACCAGGCAGAATTTGGCATCTCTAGGTGCCAAATAGTGTCACCAGACTGGAGACACTATTTGGCACCTAGAGATGCCAAATAGTGTCACTTTGCCAAATAGTGTCACATCGTTATTTAAACAGAGACAATATTTGGCAGTGACACTAAAAAAATCAACCCGTCACAGATTACATGCCCACAGTATACTGTGAAACATGTAGTGCATTATAATGTAACGTACTAACGTGCATGCACATCATATTAGAAAATATATATGTAATAATAGTGTGGTTATGGGCGATCTACTGGATCTTGTTAGAGAACTAGTTGTCTGTTTTAAGTCAAACCAAGTAAATAGTGTACTGCTTTTATGGTTGCATCTTTAATTAATAAGAAGGTTTACAAACTATATTAGTCTATACGAGTTGGAAGACGTCTGTAGCACAACATGTAACTCATTAAGTATGACAGGTTACACTAAGTTCTGCTTTACTTAATGTCAAAACACATAGCTGAATTAAGTAAAACATCCCTAAAGGTAAGTTGATGGCAGATTTCCAAACATCTCAAAGTTACTCATTTTCGTGGCATTTTTCCAAACTTCTCTACTCGGTTACGTAAAGATGTTGTAATAAGTTTATGTTCTAAAGTGAAGTTTTCTGAATACCGCCTTATACTTCTTTACCCTCAGATATTTAAATAAATAAATAAAACATTTTCTAATGCAACAGGTTCTTTCATTTTTAAAAAATGATAGTATTTGGCAATGAAAATGACAGCTTTACAGTAGGCGTGCGTAGATGAATTCGAGAACAGAACGCATCGCCATAGCAGCAGTCCCAAAATCGATGCAAGATCGTCCCAGCATGCATTATCATTTCATTAAAACACACACTTACCTCAATAGAACTTAATCTGCTACGCAGTGTCCCAAAACATCCAGCATGTTTGTCTGGTTCCACGTCCAACGCTCCGAGGTAGGATGGAAGGTGAGAGACATAATAAGTTTGATACAGACTGAGCTTTAAATACATACAATGTAACAATGTAGCAGACAAATGCAGCAGCCACATAGAGCTGAACAATTCCATTACAGTTTTTTCTCTTAATTCATTAAATTCATTGTTTTTATAAGTGTGTAGGGTTGAGGGTCTGCACATTTACATTTGTATGCATTGTGTTTGCATGTTTGTGTCTCCAACTGGTTGGTATATATATATAATATATATATATATATATATATATATATATATATATATATATATATATATATATAGGTGATATATATATATATATATAGTAACACAGCAAGGAGGGGGTTAATTTCATCCCTGCATAAAATGTGTATTTGTTTAATTGTTTAATAATATTTGTTTATTGTTTTATTATTAATTATCCCCTGCACCTGGTGATCATTGTAATTTAGAGCCAGGTGCAGAGTATTTAAAGAAAGCAGCCAGTTTTTTCTGGGCTGCTGCTGTGTGAAGGAGAACGCTTGAAAGTGTGCTCAGTCATAATGAAAAAGGTACTGTGTGAAAGCCTTTTTGCGAACGGTATTTGTAAAACTGTGTGTTTTGTTTTTTGCGTGCTCATTTGTAACGACGGTCTGTATTACTATGCCATGACAGCCTTTCACGAAAAACCAATCAATTTGATAAAACTGTGTGATTTATAACACAAAACCGATAAAATTTGAACATTTATTTGCCCGAAAAGGAAGTCAAAGACACCACACAACAGTTAATTAGTTTCCCCGTTACTTACAGATATTTGTTTTGTTTACATTTTATTTTTTTATATAAACAAGTGCGTTTTCCTTCAGTTTAATATTTCCCCGTTACTTAAACTGGGCGTCGACTAAGCGTGCAGCTCGATTAGCTATAATGATATATATTATATATATATATATATATATATATATATATATATATATATATATATCAATAGAATTTGTTTGGCAGGGATGTGGTTAAAATCCCATCCCTGCAAAAACGTGGGCAAGGTTATAATTGATTGTCAGTTAGACCTGGCTACATGTTGTAGAAGAGCAGCCAATCACTTTAATGTGAGGTTGGTTTAGGAAGGATTGAGAGCAGGAAGCTGTGCTCTCTCAGATAGAGATAGCTGTTGGTTATGTGCTAGTTTATTTTTGATGCTTTGTTTAAAAATTGTTTGTTTGTAAAGAATAAAAACAAGGGAAAATCACTTGAACTGCTTCTGCTATTTATAGCTCTCCCAACCACATACCCTACCACAGTGCTTCTTATGGTTTCAGTTATCAATATATATTAGAAAAATAATGCCTTATAGTATTCTTTCAGAAATGTGCAGTTCACTTGTATGTGTTACATTTTCATTGCTCAAAGGTTGTCTTTGTTAAAAAAAAGACTAGTGATTTACTGCATGTTATTGAATGATCAATGCTGAGACAAAGCACAGCAGATCTCCAGTTTTATGGTAGTGCTTTAACGTTGGTACTGAAACAGGCGAAAATAACAGGGAAAATCCATTAAATAGAGTGTGGCAGGCTGGCAAGTGGATAGAGGCCCAGAGACAGTCTGCAGTTCAAAAAAAATAACAATTTTATTATAAATAACACAAAATAAAAGTGCACAAGGGCAAAACAAAAGGATTCAAACACAAATAAAGCAATACAAAAAGCAAACTTACAAAAATAAGGTTTCCAGGCTGGGCAATGCCTTCATTGGATTCAAACAAACCAAAACCCACCAACCTGCTTCCTCAGCTCCCTCCTCCCAAATGAGAAGTAGAGGCCTCCTTTTATGTCAGGTGGCTGGGCGCTGATTGATCGTTAATTAAGTTAATCATTTAATCAACTAATCAACCCCAACCACCTGAACATAATAAACCCAGGCAAGTAGGGGAAATTAACCTCATCCCTGCCAATTTCTAAACGGCAGTGTCTTGGTAGACACATTTTTTTTTTTTTTTTTTTTTTTTTTTTGTCACTTATTTTTGTTTACTACAACATTTTTGGAATTCTTCCTTTACGTTTGCTAATAATAACACTAAAGTACATCTGTCCTCCCCAAAGCTGCAAGGTGTAACTGAAGTAAAAATAAATGTTAGTTTACAGAGAAAGTATTCGAAAGTATGGAGTAGACAAGTGCTGGAAGTAAGTTCATGAACTTGAACCTAGCCCTTAAGCACTCACTGGGTGAATTTACCAGATTTTGGAAATCCGCCTGGCATATGTATTGCAAACCGAGTCCAAATTGAAAGACAAATGTTTTTTATTGATTTTGACATTCATTCTCTGGATAGCACTACTGCGATGCCATGTGAGATCCTGCTTACAATATTTTCTGCAATAATTTTCTTTAATAACTATCCATGTAGTATAAATATTGGAATTCCAGGTGAATGCTATTCATCGCTACAGATCAAGTTTAATTTTTTTTTTTACTGGAACCTGTTCACAAAAGATGGATTGCTTTCTTGATAAGGAATCTTCAAGAGACTGTACCTGAGTCATACAACCACATGATGCAGCCCACTGACTGCTACTGCTCAGCACAGTTCCTGCAACATATATTTAGTATCTTTAAACATGACGCTTAAACACAGGGGGATGTATCTGGGACCCTTTTTAAATGGTGCCCGCCTTCGGCTTGGGACACATAACTCCAGTTGCGGAACTAACACATGGTAGTCTTCGAGAGGGCACTATCGTTATTAGAAAATAATTATTTTGAAACCTACATTTACCTTAAACCTGTAATAATACCCTTCTGCTAAGAAGTTTTAGGAAAACAGTCAAAATGTTTATTAAATATCAGACATAATTATAAAAAAACAAAATTACTTTACAAACAAACTACTGTTTTACTTGTCAGAGCTGCTTATAGGTTATCTGAGCAGTGCCAGATATCTGAATGGAACAATGTTGCTGAACTGTCCGTGTTTCGCTTTGTTGTTGCTGAAAAATGCTGTGTCTACACTGTCGAGCTGACTCCAGTTGAGCTGACATGACAGGCTGTGATTGGCTGACTCGGCAGTTGCAGGTACAGGATTGGTTGCTTTTGTCCATGCAAATTAATGATTGGCTGGTTTTGATGGATAATGAAATACATTTGGACGAATTGTGTCTTTGTTTAGTATTTACTGTCCAATAGATGTGAACCACATTTAAGTACAGCAAATCCGAATAATAATAATAAAAAAAAAACACTAGTTGCATGGATTGATTTTTTTATTTGATTTCACGGGGCGTGAGCTGGGGGGTAGGGATAGGGCAGAAGAAGCAGAAGTGAGCGGTAAGTAGGACAGAGTGCCGTCTAGAAAGGACCGGACCTAGGATAGAAGAGCAGGTGAGGCCCACTCTGGTAGCAGACCAGAAAAGCTGGACATGGAAGCTAGGATAAAAGGTAGTCACTGACTGAGGGCGGCAATGCCGACACAACCCAGGGGCAAAGGACCCAGCAACCGAAGACAGGATACAGAAAGTGGTCACTGACTGAGGGCGGCGATGCCGACACGACCCAGGGCCAAAGGATCTAGCAACTGAAAACACATATGAGGGTTATGACTCGGGGAGCCGCCCCTCAGGGGAAGATGGTCTCGGAAGACTGGGACACGAAAGGAGATAGAGAGGGAGAGGTACCCAGCGTCTGAGACTTCTGTAAAGGGGCGCTCGTTAGAACCCCAATTGGCCGAGACTTCACGTTGCCTGGGACCTGAGATAAGAACAAGGCATAAAGGTTAGTATGGGACTCGAGCATGAGTAGCCACGTCCCGAACTGAGACAGAGTATAGAACAGAGCCTTGAGTGAGGCAAGATAAGCGCAGGAGCTGCGAAAGAACAGTGTGTGGCCGGGGGTCTGCTCTGACTCACATGGTGAGAACCTCCCTGAAGGTCAAGGGAGGCTGAAGCCTGCCCTGAGGTCGGGGAAGTGAGATCACTTGCCCCCCAAAAGGATGGACCCCCGGCTCCTCACCAAATTTCCCACACCGTGAGACAAACAAAAGACAGCACATGCCAGCGCATAACAAACAAAAGACTGGAAGGACAAACAGGACAAACAGGAGGATGGTTAGTAATTTAGTGGGATATGACTATGTGTATACCTGCTGCTCAGTGGAGAGGAAAACCCCCCTTGAGGCTGATTAGGGGAAAACCTCTAGTGGCCCCGGAAGAGAGGTAGCCCCCACTCCAGGCATGCTAGCATTTTTAGAAGGAGCAGCAACTATATCAGGGAAGGATGAATGAATGTAGGAATCTACTGCAGAGGAGGACCAGCTTCCCCACATTCGTGATCAAGCTGGGGGGAAGGGGACAGTCGAGGAGGGAGGTCTGCTCGGAGGCGAGGGTGGAGTCGAGGAGTGAGGCCTGCGAGGGTGGAGAGGAGGGAGCCATGCGAGGAGGGAGGCCTGCTCTGAATGAGAGGGAGGGGTCTAGGCGGGAGGCTTGCTTGGAGGTGAGGATGGTGTCGAGGTGGGAGGCCTACTCACTAGGCGAGGCTGGAGAGAAAGGAGGCCTGCGTGGAGACAATGGTGGAGGAATGGAGGGAGGTCTGCTCGAAGGCGAGGCGAGTGATGATAAGAGTGAGAGGAATCAATGAAAAGATGGTCTGAGGAGGGGGTGGGGGGGGGGTTCCTGCCGGGGAGATACCTTGAAAAGGGGGATAGGGGACTTATTACTTGACGGGTGAGTGGATCGACCACGCTGAATTGATCCGTCTTGAGGTATGCAGCTAAGTGATGGAGTAAGCATGGAAGGCGGCTGAGAGGCAACGCCAGTTATTCTCTTAATAGTGGAAATCCTTAGCTCATAACCAAGACAGATTTCCAGTCTCGTACCATGTCTCAAACCAAGTATTGATGCTGTAACATTTGGGAGGATTAGCGGAGATATGAATAGGATTGCTGAGGAATTGCCCCGTATTTTGATTAGATGGGGATTAGCATTAGCCTTGATTGTGGGAATGCTGCCACGATCCACGTATTGGAGGAAGGCTGGAGCATTGTCGGCTCTGGAGAAGTACAGTTGCAGATTTAAACAGTAGTGAGCTGATCTGAAGAGGGAGTGGAGATCTGCTGTAGTGAGGAGTGATTAACAGTAGAGGGTGGGATCTGCTGAACAGAGCAGAGGTCTGAGGAAGAAAACAATGGAGTGCTGTCAGAGTAGAGATTTGCTGAAGCAGAGATCTGCAATAGAGAATGGAGGACTACCATCGGCAGAGTGCGGTGGTCTGCTGCAGAGAGTAGGGATCTGCTGAATGCAGTAGATATTGGTCTTTCAGTGTTAAGGCAGATTTAGATGGAGCCAGAGATGGGGTTGTTTTTGGGCAGAGATGAAGATTGCAGAGATCTGAGACCGCTGCAAAACCAGAGAGGATGAAGAATGTATTGCTCCTAGGCATCTGCAAAACCTATTGATTGGTCGGGAGCAGTTTATTGTCTATTGGGGATAGGAGGACATTGACTGGAACGTTGATAAATCGTAGGACATGGTTCCATGACTGACTAGCGGCTCGCGTGGATGAAATGATGACTTTGATGAAGCTGGTCAGATTAGAGGAGCAGTGCCAGCTGAGAAAACACGAATCTGGGAACAGGAATAAGTCACAGGAATGGGCACATGATGCAGGGAAGCAGGACTTTACTATGATGGTAGATACTGAGCATCTCAAAAACAGCTGAATAAGATTGCTTCATGACCAGGCCCTTGAAGAGAGGAAGAGTTGAAATTGGAGAACATCAGTGACAACAAACTGCAGAAATGTATAGAAAAGCTGGAGCGTGCGAGCTTCACAGTGATAGCAAACCAGCTTAGAGACTGTATAAAATTTGTGGTGTTATACTGCCATGTAGCGATTATGATTAGAGTTAACCATTGGCTTGAGTGAAGCCGGGTAGAATGCATTTGGTTATTGTGATTAAAATCCTTGTCGGTGTAGAACAACAATTGCGTATTCTTTTAGATTTGAATATCTTCGTTACATGTTTTAGGACAGTTAGTCATGTATATAAATACGTTAACACAGTATTTAGATGTCACAATTTGACGAGTTGAACGAGCCCTCACAGATTGTGAAAGGACAGCAGCATCAAGCCAGAAGATTGCAGTACTGAGGCACGGAGCTTGCAGTGCCAGATGAAGCTGCCTGGTTACCATGGCGACTTACCACTGCCCGCAGTCACGCAATGAGGGCGTTGCCATCGTAGCCACGGACTGAGAGGCGGCGGTGGAAAAGTTGCAGAACAGCAGTGTTGGAGGATGTTGTGACCAGGCTCTGGGAGCGGAGGAGGGGCGCTTGATTGCAAGCAAAGAGTAAAGGAATGTTCAGCTGACAGATCTTTGTGGTGGATTAAAAAGAGGAATTATGGCAAGGCAAACAGTGACAACGGGAATGTCGATGTCTTGTTGAAGGAGCTTTAGAGGTTTTAGTGGATGGCTAATAAAGATGCGGACGAGTTGAGAAATGAAGCTGTGGTTTGGACGGTGCTGTTGCTGAGCTGGAGGCTGGAAAGAGCAGGAAAGACTAACACTGGAGCTCCTGCAGCCGAATGGAGAAGCTGAATGATGAGAAGCAGCACCGGAACAGGTAGGAAAATATTTGATAATATCTTGGGAGCGCTGCTCAAAGAATTGACCTCCAGTGAAAGACAACGAAATGTAGATTAGCGGTGACACATGTAAAGACGGCATCTGAGCGTTTGCTACAAAACGAAACACTAGACAGCGAAGGTGCAAGTGATCAGGGCTTAAATAGAAAATAGGTACTAATTGACAGGAAATTGGAAGCCCCCTGTTGCACGGCCCCTGAACTACGAAAGCTAACATTTACAGTTAATGCAATGCCATTACAGCCGCCATCTACTGTGTATTAATGTCTAGTGTAGCTGGATGCTGATTGGCAGATGGTACTGGATAGTTTTCTAATTATTTTTAGGTGTGATGTTCTATGTATTTATTTGGCAAAAGAAAGGTTGAATTTTAATTGGAACAGTTAATGGGTTGTGATTAACTCAATCTTCAGGATTACATTAAAAAGCAATTAAGTTTAAATGTTTGCACTCTCCAAGTGCATGAAATAATTTGTGTATGGCTTATGCAGGCTTAATTGGAATTATATTGAACATTTTTTCTGAACAGATTTGAAACATTATATAGTCATCCTGGGAAATGGGGGAGGGGGGGGGGGGGGGGGTAATTGATAAAGGAATCTCTGTGGTTTGCTTTTTGATATTGGGTGACTTTGGGTGTCTAACTAGTGAGGTTGGTTTAGGGCCGAGCACCAATGATCGGTGGTCAAAGAGGCAGAGCTAGTAATGCATCTATATAATGCATTTATGAAGCAGTTCATATGTAATACATGTGCCTGGATTAGTGTTTGTTAAAGGAAACTTTTTTTATATATTAGCCGCAGTTCAGATTTTTTTTTTTTTCTAAAGGCCTTCAAGGATTCAGTACATTTAAATTGCAGATTTAGGAGAGCCTATTTGATCCTCATTCAGCTTGTTTTCAAATCAAAGAAAATAATAAGGGATCTTAAATTTAAAGCTTTTTTCTTTCAGCTTCTTGTCTATTAGCTCAGTATTGATTAGCATTAATTGAAATTCCTTGGAATGGTTTTCTCCGGAAAAGCAGAGAAAACCATTCAATGGCCGAGTGAGACCAATAGGAGCCGAATGAAACCCAAAAAAGGGCATGTGAGCAATAGCCCTAGCAGCTGCACCACAGAGATAAGCGGACATAAACAAAGGAGGTAGCTGCTTCCAAATATCACGAAAAAAATATCACAGACATTTGCAGAGCTTTTTGAGATGTTATAGTAATAAAGTAATGACTTGGATTGCATTATTGAGGAGTTTGATGGTAAAACGAGTGATCCAGAGATGGATTTATCAATATGTACGTCTATAAAGAGGTATGTGAAAAATACAGCAAACAAGGGGTGGGGCTTGGCTGGAGATGTTGTTTTGCATTGCAATGCCCTTTAAACCTGTTTTACTTAGTAAAAATATATATTTTAAACGGCGAGTGTGAAAATACATCAGGTCCATTTTATTTTCACACACGCTGTTTATTTTACATGCGCTGTTTAAATTTATTTATTTATTTTTTTCAGAGTAGAACAGGTTTAGAAGCACTGAATCGCAAAAGTACACTCGGTACTGCATCTGCAGCCAAACCCCACCCCTTGTTCACTGTATCTTTCACATACCTCTTTATAGATGTGCATACTGATAAATCCTCTCCTGATAACTCGTTTTATCATCAAACTAAGTCCAAGTCATTATTTTATTACTATAACATCAAATAAAAGCTCACAATGCCTGTGATATTCTTTGAGAGCTGGATGAAGAAGCAACTATTTCCTTTATGTCCGTGTTATCTCTGTAATGCATGTGGCTATGAAACATGCCCTTTTTTCAGTTTCATTTGGCTCCTATCTCACTTGGCCATTGAAAGGTTTTCTCAGGTTTTTCTGGAGAAAAAACGACTAGACCGATGCTTTATGTCTTTTTGATAATATCGGACTGGAAAGGGAAAATTGTAATGTCGGACCTGGCCCGACACTGGACCGCCCATTGGTTGTTGACCTGCTGTGGGCCAGAGATGGGGAACATTGAATGCTGGGAACAACATTTCCACCCAGTGCCCTTTGTGAACCCGGCAGCTGTGGTGATCAACTACTTGGCTGCCGATATGGGTCTGCCCAAGCAGGTTGAATTCCAAATGGGAGGAGCCACGTCTACCTGCATCCTCACTGGGCTGAAGAGAGACTACTTGCAGCTCCCATCTCCACCAGCAGAGGAAGAATGCCTGCTGGTTTTGCCTCCAGAGCCAGAGGGAAAGGAACCATTGCTGCCGTCTCCAGCGCCAGAAGGAGAGCCGCATCAGTCCTCTGCAAGTGAGGGAGAGCAGCACCAGTCCCCTGTAACAAGGGTAGACTACACGCCTCTCCCACCTCCGTTGCCAGGAGACTACACACCTCTGCCTCCTCCACCGCCAGGAGCAGAGCAGCAGGAGCTGCCTCTGCCTCCTCCATCTCCACCAGCAGAGCGTGAATGCCTGCTGGATCCCTTTCCACCAGCAGAGGATGAATATCTGCCGGTATCACTTCCCCACCAGCAGAGGATGAATGCCTGCTGGTATCACTTCCCCCACCATCACAAGGAGAGGAGCTGGAGCTGCCTCTCCCTTCACCAGAAGAACCACCCAGCCGCAGTGGCCGAGAAGACGGCCAAAACCCGCACCCCAGCTTGTCCTGACTCCCTGTCTTGCTTCACCCAAGGATGCCTGTCTGGCATCGCCTGGGGTTGCCAGCCACTCTGCATCGCCTGGGGTTGCCTGCCTCTCTGCTTCGCCTGGTGCTGCTGGCTCTGCTTCACCTGGGGTCGCTGGAACTGCTTCGCCAGGGGTCGATGCCAGCTCTGCTTGGCCACAGGGGTCAGTGGGGCTGGACCTCCACCAGAGGGAGCTGCCAGCTATGAAAAAGGGGGTAGAGGTCAGGAGACCACTTTTCCCCGCAGCAGTTTCGCTGCCGGAGATCTTGGGGGGGAGGTCTGGAGACCACCAACTCCAGCAGCTATTCCGCTGCTGGACGTGACCCGACGAAGGAGTCAGTCTGGGAGCTGTCAGCACGTCTGCTGACAGCCGCACCATTGGCAGCATTTCTGCTGCCAGTGGTACAGTTGGAGGAGAGATTCACCCCACTGTCAGCACGTCTGCTGACAGTATTGCCAGGAGCAGCCTGGCTACTGGCAACATTGTCTCCCATCAACCCCTTAAAGTCCTTGTTCTTGGCCCAGGACTTTGAGCGAGACTTTGGGGATTTTAAGGAGGGAGGTGGCCATTGAGGCCTTGTGTGCTTTGCACAATGGGGGGTATATGTGGCAAAGAGCCCCGCCCCTGTGTGTATTTTTGTGTTGTATGTTGTTTGTTAGTCAGTGTATAGTCATTGGTACACGGGATGTAAACGGGTCTGTGTAAAACAAATGTTTAAAATGTATATTTGTATTTAGGCATGAGGATTGCACAGCACTTCACGTGCAAGTAAAATGTAATATGTGAGCACGGGGAATTGCATTTTATTAATTCACTTGCAGTTGTACCGAGACTCCAATTGAATGATTGATTAGCAATCGAGTCTTGGTACAGCTGCATAAAAGCAGCATGTTTTCACTCACCCGGGGTTGTGTGTTCGAGAGTAGAGAATGGGGGAGAGAGAGAGAAGCATAATTATAAATATCAATTACTATGAGTGCTGGAAGCACCAGCACCGTCCTTGTTTTGTGTAGCGTTCGTCCACCCTGTTTTGTTAGTGTCTACTCATTTTGTTTGTCTATTTATTTTGGCCTCACGTGCCGTGTGCTGTTTTTGTTACAAACCTTTTATTTTCTGTCTGTTTAATTATTAACCTGCTCATCCTGTTTCTGGTCTGATGTCACCCACTGCAGCTGTCTTTGTGACAGGGATGGAGGGGGGGTGATGCTGGAATGCCAGAATCGCTGTCGAGCCCTCTTAAGGTGTCATGGGCTAGTCGACGAAACACCAAGGATGGAACATACCCACTTGAAGACCCTACTCATCTCAGTTCAGCCAGTTGTCATGGTGATGTGCTGGGGAGGCCACACTGTGGTTGATCCTCGGAGCTATCAATACAGCCGTTGTGTGTACTGATGCGTCAGGGAGGCAAAATAGGCTGATCCCTGGAGCCAGCATTACACTTCATCCATCAACACCAGGCAGAAGGATATCTACATCATGAGATGGAAGGAAATGCAGATCGATCACATTAGTTTACAGTAACAGAAACTATGTCTTAGTTGGTGCATATCTTGGCGAGAGCTGAGTCCAATATCAGCATGAAGTTTTTAACACCTACTCTCATATAATGAAACTTATATATATATATATATATATATATATATATAAAAAAATCAGTTTCAAGAATCATTCTTACTTACAAAAGAATACATATTGTTCATTAGCTAATTTTTAAAGGCACAATCAAATCTATTGATTATATAATTATTTCCCTGCAAATTATTTCCCTACACATAAATAAAGTGACATTGATTATTAGTTTACCTAATTATCCAATCTGTAACCTATGGGAGACCAATAAGTAATTGATTGCCTTGCTCTGTATTATTTGGCTGCATAGAAAGGAGTTTGTGCATCTGTGACCCTTAAAATAAATAAATAAATAAAACTCATAGTAAAAATTTCCTGCAAAGATCCACTTGAGAGCAATGCTTTCAAGTCCTGGCTGGCCAGAGAAAGTCAAGCCCAAAGCGAAGTTTAGCTACTCTCCTCTAACTGGTGGGAAATCCTGAGAGTATCAAAGGTAAACTGATTGCATACAGATACTATTAACTACACAGAGAAGACATATAAAATAAATAAACAAATAAGATATGTATTCAAATAAGCAGTTCAAATAGACTAGAGACAGTGTGCACAATTTTTTTTTTTTTTTTTAGTGCATTAAGAAAATAAACTAGCAGGTCTGGACTGTAAGTATAAGTCCTAGGTCAAGCCCACAAAAAATGTACTAAAGTCATATGAAATCAGTCACTCTGATTTCAGGTTTATTTTATTTTTGAAACCTCTGGCATTGGAGTTGCTCCAATGCCATTTTTTTTTCACGCAGATAACTGATTACTTTTGGCAATAGTGAGCCATCACAGGTGCAAGAAAATTGAAAAATATCCACAGTTTGACAAAAATCAAGAAAAGCATAAAACATTCTTTACCCTCTGCAGTGCTTGAGAAATTTCAGGTTCTTGAGAGTGATAATGTCAGGATAGTTATTAGTTTGGCAGATTACCTCAGATTCAGGACCCCCAGACGCTGCTTAATGAAAGCATTATTTTTAGTGCAACCCTGAGTCAGCACAGGGAAGCAGTTACATATAATTTAGCCTAATGTTCTGTATCTCTAGCTTGACTTCATTGGAATAATTTGCATTTTGTGAATTAACTTTCTCCTCCAGTTGAAAAGCAAGTTGCTGGTGTGTTACTGGCTTTCATTTCACACCATGCATAAAATTCTAACACAGCTTCCCATTGTGTGAAACACTTTGCAGTTTTGGCTGATGCTATACAGTGTGTGTGTGTGTGTGTGTGTGTGTGTGTGTGTATATATATATATATATATATATATATATATATATAATATATATATATATATATATATATATACACACACCCACATACACACACCCACCCTCGTTATATCGCCCCTTGCTATACTGCGGATTCGGATATATCGGGGTCCTGGAGTTGGATCCCCATTTTTACTGTCTGACTAGGCATGCCTTAGCTGCACTATTCAATTTCACTTTGAATTACTGTTCATTTTATTTTGTACTGCACATCAAACAAAAATAAACAATACTATTAAAAACAAAGCATTTAATATCGTACTGTTATCACAAACACACACGTTGCACAATAACACAAAACAAATTAAATATCTACTTGTTGAAGAGGTGTTTTAAGCACTCCACTAGGAAAAGTCCCAGGGTAGTGGTGTCATCTCCGTAGCAACAAGGTTGGGAATAGATTCTTTCAATCCAGTGGGTTTGGACTTTTGAGAAAGGAGAGATGCTGCTTTTTATATGAAAAATAAAAAAAGGGGGTTGCGTAGAGGATTTATATTGAACTCTGATGCACACAATAAAACAAGGGAGTGGTTATACAGTATTTGTTATTAGCCTATTTGTTTTTCTATGGGTCTCGATTATATAGCGGATTTGTATTGAACCCCAACATCCACAATATATCAAGTGGGTGGTGTGTATATATGTGATTGGTTCACATTACTGTCAGTTCCACCCCCTTTCAGAGGAGCGTCCTCCACTTCCACTCCTAAACAACAAGACAAAATGGCTGAATGAAAAAACTGCTGAACGGTGATTCTGTGACAACAGAAAATTAATTACAAAACATTCTGCAAAAGAAAGGAAAAAACTTGCGGTATGGACTTCAAAACATTTTCTGATTCTTATTTGTTATTTACTGAAGCTATATCCGCTATATTTAAAAAAAAAATACTGTAAAGCCATAAATATTTGCGACGAAAATATTTGGTGAATCACACCCATGAAACCTATTTTGCTCCAGAAATGTTGGTGACCTGTTGCACTGGTAGTAGTATATTACTTCATTGTATGTACTGCACACAACATATTATAATAAATCAATCAGATATCCAAATTCAGGTACAACAGAAAAGCTAATGAATTGGAAAATATATTCAGCTGTCAAATGCAATTATTTGATTAAACCAAAAAACATAAAAATGAATACCTAACTTCAGTATTACAAATTCAGTTCTTTTTTAATTTTATTTTAAACCTGCTTTATTAGCAAAACTTTCCGAGAAGGACCTGCATTAAGCAAAAGCATGACAAAGTGTTGGAAAGCATAGCAAAGCAAGAAAAAAAAATCACCATAATGGAAGGTAAGTTTTTGGGTTGCTTTGATATATTGCAACCTCCGAATATGTTTTTGAAATAAGCACTGTAAGCTTTACTCTGTCCACTCACTTGTATACTATATTGACACCTTTTTCTGGTCTCATTCCACTTCAAAGCACCCAGAAGCTTTAAACCTAGTTTAGAATATCAATTATTTCAAAAGCAAGTTCACTCATTGCATTATTAATCTGCTCTTCCTAAGTTTTTCATATGTAGTTGATTCTGTCAGGTTGCTTGGTTGAAAAAAATGAAACAAGAAAAGGATCTCTTGATGAAGTTTATTAATTCAGTTCATTTTTGATCGACAGGGAAATTGGATTTTGGTTTTCTGGGCCCCATGGAATCTGGAATCCAATCGCATTTCAGATTTTTCTTTGAAGGAAGCTTCACAGGACTGAGAGACAGAATCTAAACTTTGATGAATCTACATATCACTGTTCTTTTAATCATTAAATAAATATTGGTATTTTAAATATTGTTTACAGACATGAAAACTCTTAAGTGATTTGCAAGCACTCTGATGCTTTATTCTCACCACCTTGGTTCTCAAATGTCATTAGATCAACCACAGATTAAATTTAAATGAACCCCAATGTGTCAACTTACTCTAACAAAAACATTTGGAAAATATCATTGGGATATCATTATACAACAGCATTTCCCATGGGGAAACCCTGAACAACCAGTTCAGTGCAAACATGGTAGCACACCACAATGGATGCATGTGGCAAAGTGGCTGGTGGAGGGGAACAGGTGTAGCAGTGATGCGATGCAGGAGTGACAGGCAGACAACAGTTTCCAGTGGAAAAGGTGCTTTTATTTATAATCCAGGTCTGGTGACCGTAAAATAATAAATCCCCGGCTATACACAACAATGTGTAAAGCGCGGGGATAGCAAAGCAGGGCACAGTCCCGAACAAAAAGAACACACGGTCACCAGTCCTGGGTGAGTGCAGACGTGCTTGTGGTGGGTGAAGACACTGTATTTTGTGACGGTTCCGTGCAGTGGTGATCCGGATTGTGCTGACCCTGGTCGACAGCTCCGGACAGGTGAGTTAACTGTCTGGTGATGCAAAACGCAGACAATTACAAAGACAGACACAACAAAACACAACATGTAATTCTTTTCTCAACGAGAGCTCCTCTCTCGGTCCTTCTCTCTCCAAGTGTTTACCCAAACGAAGGAAAAGATCAGCGTTACCCTGGCCCCTATATGTAATCCTGCATGATATCTAGGTAAACAGTTGCAGCTACCTTATTACTTGCAGCTGCCTCTTGTTTACCTTTCAAATCAATACAGTCTTACAACAGAGTCTCGCTTCTTTCCAGGCTGACCCACTTCCCTGACCCAGAAACGAACTGTCAGGCCAGCCCTTCCAGATACTTCTCCTCTCGTTCTTTAGTGCCCTCACAGGTTGGGAGGAAGATTCATCACCAGAACTCATGTTTTCGTCACAATGCATTACCAGTGTGTATTGGTTAATAGTAATGTAATACCATTGGCATTAAATGTGATATGTTCCAACAGCAGGCGCTTGCTGCAGAACTGCACTGCGTTGTTGTCACACATCATTATACAACATGAATTAACCTTTCATGTACACTGCCTAATGCTGCGTGATTCCATCAATCAAACGGTCCATAAATAGGATCAAAATAGTATTTCACAGCATTAAGAGATAAGGACATACTGTACATCATATTTATGAGGTAGCATTAGAGAGAGAAAAAATCATTTTATGTTCAAAATTCTTAAACTTTTCCTAGTCTTTATATGGGGGTATATGAAAGATGCAAATGCATGATGATCTTATATGAGGATGCCATATTTTCAATGGTTCATGCATGAAAGAGTTAAAAGCACTTTTACAATATGTAAATACTTTATTTTTCCTTGTATGGCATTATAAAAAGAGATTTATAAAGTCAAGGCCATAGACTAGATTTACTAAGTGCTGAGCTCTTACAAAGTTTGTATTACTTTAAAGTGGAATTTAACAACAATGGTATTAACAGGCTCAACAGATTGTTATTTACATTGTGACTCCGATAAGATACGGTTTTTCTCACAGATTTCTGCCTTGCAGGGCTTTAGGGGGATTTGTTTTATTTTAGACATTTCATAGTCAATAACAACACTCTCCAGGAGGACAGTGAATGACTAATTCTTGTAAAAAAAAATCCTCTTGAAAGAAAAAAAAATCTTGTTAATATAACAAAAACAAAACTTTTGTGTAAAATTATATTCCTGCAAATAGAGCCCCAGGTGGTGTTGCCAAATGCCAATGCACACCCATTACTCCTCCAGTATCACTGATTAAATGGACAAAGATCACCAAATTTCTTATTTGCTCTATTAATGCTTTGCTTCTACACCACTTTGTTGGCCTGGCACTCTCTCTCCACTGTGCCAATATCAGATACCAAAGGAGGCCAGCCAAGCACAGTACTGGCATTCCACGTACATCCTGTGCTCTAAATTTAGAAATGACATTTAAGTTGCTTTGCCCATTTGATAAATCAGTTTATATATATATATATATATTAGACCTATATATATAATATATAAAAATATATATATATATATATTATAATATATATATATATATATATTCTAGATCACATAAATATAAAATATATCTCTGATCCACTGTTATAATTGTTTTGCAATATATTCTAAACATAAAAAGTCTAAAATATATTTGCAGAATATATCTCAAAAATACATTTAAATACAATCAAATAGACTTTTAATCCACTCCTTTATTTGCGTTTGGAACATTTTCTATTTGTGGGTTGTGATCAAGCTTTCGATCCTGACAGTATACCAATACTAACATTGGGGAGCTCCATGAATTATGCATGACTTTAATATTTTGTAGTTTAACAGGCTCAATTTTGTTTGCAATTAACAATAATTTCAAGAAGAGCTCAAATGTATTAAACAGGGTTGGGGCAGAACAGTGTCCCATGGTGTGCCTTAATTAGTACAACTGCAGGTTTTTAAAGTTAATAGGATCTACTCCCTTTGGCATTTTGTCTGCATACTTGCTTCTGGCTTTGATTGCGCTCTGCGCTCTGGTGCTGTGTCCTCCAGAGATAATTACACCCTCAAGTTATATTCAAACACCACAGCCAAGCGAGGCATCAACATGGGAAAGATATAATAACATCCTGGTCAAGTTAATAAGGTAATAACTTTAGAGTCATATCAGGAAGACAATAGGCTCATCTACACCAATGATTCAATACAAAGCTTACCATAGTACATACTTTCTTCTCAGTCAAACACCAGGTTAAGTTTAGACATTTCTAGCCTACACAGGCTTTGGTTACAAATCATTCTACAGAAGCAGTCAAAGACCTGCACATTCTTGCTGTTTAATTGATAAGAATTACATATGAACCACCATTCTTACAATTGAATTATTACCCTTCCACCCTTGATGTACCTGTTTGACATACATTGAGGCTGATGTGATCACTACAGGACTACATAAAGATAATATCCTGTATCTACATGGCTTAGTCTTTTTGTGCATAACAACATGTGAGTAATGAATGGCTGAGAGTCAGTACGTAAACATGTATTGAAAATTGTAGTTTAACAATATGGTACCGGTATTATAAACTGTAATTTACAAACTGACTTGATCAGAAGGGTTAAAAATTAGTTATTTGCAAAATGTTATTAAATGTTTCTTTGTCCTTGAAAATGATGTCTCCTTCTTGCTGCAGACAAGTTTCCCACATCACCTTGCCTGGTATATAGCCTACTGTCTGACTGCGGCAAAATCCCCTCCGAGTTTTAACGGTTTTGTTCCGAAACGCCCCAGAATTACATATGCATATACAGAATTATATATGCATCAAGGACTAAAGAGACATTGCCCCCGCAAATCACGTTTAATTGCGTGTTTATGCTATTGCGTATGTTTTATAAATTCCATCCAAGAATTCAGAACCCTCAGCACCTGTTTTACGTTTGTAAAACATGCGCAATTCATTTATAAATCTGGGCCTCAGTTCTGGTGCTTTATGAGGAAAGTCCTGTGTCTGAACCTTTATCATTTGGACCGCTATGATTTGGACTTGAAAGTAGAATTCTAGAGAGCATTTATATAGAATTTTAACAGTTAATAGCCTGGTTAAAAAATCAAGTTCTCCTCATTATAGCCTATCTGCATATATTATCTTCACTGATGTGCAAATTGCACATTAGAATGAGCAATGGTTTTATGAAAAGAATTTAAGTTCAAACATTTCAGAGTGGAAAAATACCAAATTTAGAACCAGACGTAAAATATCAGAAGCAGCTGATGGCTTAATAATGAACCTGGATTGTTGAAATGTTTTACTTAGCATGCACTGCCTGCCCCCTTTATTGGGGACTGTCTGATTGGATTTGCCATTGCCATGAATGTGACGTGACATGACATATGATCCCTGCAGCACTGTAAAGCTGCCACTGAATGGATTAACACCCCTCAAGACACCTTTCAGCTTCTTATGGGGTCTATGCCACCAGTGCTGTGATCACTACCAAATATTGGGTTGATTTTGCCTGGTCTTAATAAAGTGGCTATGCAGTGGAGTTTTACAGTCTGGTTGATTTTAAAGTTATGGATCAATTATGAGTTTAATAAGATATGTATCTTTTTCTTCGCCTCAGTGAATCAACAGAATTTTAGTCCTTGGATATATTAAAGATAACATATTATATCAGGTTATACACTTTTAAAATTCCCAACAAAGTAATCAATGTCACGTGTCAATCCAGAGGAAAGGACAAGAGCAAAGTACTACAACTAGTACTATAAATATAACTGAAATCAGCTTCTTGAGTGCCTTGATCCCAATTCAAATGTAGGTCAGAAAACCGTAAAGGGTCGAGGTCAAGACTTGTATGAAGTGCAGATTCTTATCATTCTAGACCCTGGTAGGCTGAGCTGTCCTACTGTACTCTAAAGCCAAACAATGCTTTCATAATTAAATGTATTCTAATAACAGCTATAGAAATTGAATTTCCACACAGGTGAATTTAAATGTTACTCTATAAAGTGACCTAAACACGTAAAGTACAGTGAAAATTATAATTTTAAAGTAGCGAATAAAACAAACTTAGTTAAGGAAATGACAAATATTTTAATTTGTTTTCACAAAGTTTATTTATTTATTGTTTACCACATTTGGGTGTTTTATAATAATGTCTGATCTTTGAAAATAATAGGTTTCAAGCTGTCACTGTATTTTTTTTCCCCCAAAAGGTATATTACTGATTTTTAATTAAATATTATTTGAGAAAGTATCAAAAACATAAGACTAGACTAGGACTAGTACCAATGTTTAAGATGTTCTGTGATCGCTAAGCCGAGTCAGTCGGCCTACAATATATGACTGTCGCTTTGATAGCTCTGTGAAAAAAATAAAATTAAAAGTTTGTCTTAGTAGGCCTTCCCTTATTTTTTTTAAATTCAATACATAAAAAACATCATGATTGGCTGTAAATCCAGCAGGTATTTAGTGAAGTTAATTTGTAGGAGTAGGAGTTGTTGTAGTTAGGGTAGTAGTGGTAAGGGTAGTTAGTTTGTAGGAGTAGGAGTTGTTGTAGTTAGGGTAGTAGTGGTAAGGGTAGTTAGTTTGTAGGAGTAGGAGTTGTTGTAGTTAGGGTAGTTAGTTTGTAGGAGTATGAGTTGTTGTGGTTAGGGTAGTAGTGGTAAGGGTAGTTAGTTTGTAGTAGGAGTTGTTGTAGCAAGGGCAGTAGTAGTTAGGGTAGTTAGTTTGTAGGAGTAGGAGTTGTAGTAGTAAGGGTAGTTAGTTTGTAGGAGTAGGAGTTGTTGTAGTTAGGGTAGTAGTGGTAAGGGTAGTTAGTTTGTAGGAGTAGGAGTTGTTGTAGTTAGGGTAGTAGTAGTAAGGGTAGTTAGTTTGGAGGAGTAGGAGTTGTTGTAGTTAGGGTAGTAGTGGTAAGGGTAGTTAGTTTGTAGGAGTAGGAGTTGTTGTAGTTAGGGTAGTAGTGGTAAGGGTAGTTAGTTTGGAGGAGTAGGAGTTGTTGTAGTTAGGGTAGTTAGTTTGTAGGAGTATGAGTTGTTGTGGTTAGGGTAGTAGTGGTAAGGGTAGTTAGTTTGTAGGAGTAGGAGTTGTAGTAGAAAGGTTGGTTAGTTTGTAGGAGTAGGAGATGAAGTAGTTAGGGTAGTAGTAGTAAGGGTAGTTAGTTTGAAGGAGTAGGAGTTGTAGTAGTAAGGGTAGTTAGTTTGTAGGAGTAGGAGTTGTCGTAGTTAGGGTAGTAGTGGTAAGGGTAGTTAGTTTGTAGGAGTAGGAGTTGTAGTAGTAAGGGTAGTAGTTAGGGTAGTTATTTTGTAGAAGTAGGAGTTGTTGTAGTAAGGGTAGTTAGTTTGTAGGAGTAGGAGTAGGAGTTGTTGTAGTTAGGGTAGTTAGTTTGTAGGAGTAGGAGTTGTAGTAGTAAGGGTAGTTAGTTTGTAGGAGTAGGAGTTGTTGTAGTTAGGGTAGTTAGTTTGTAGGAGTAGGAGTTGTAGTAGTAAGGGTAGTTCGTTTGTAGGAGTAGGAGTTGTTGTAGTTAGGGTAGTAGTGGTAAGGGTAGTTAGTTTGTAGGAGTAGGAGTTGTAGTAGTAAGGGTAGTTAGTTTGTAGGAGTAGGAGTTGTAGTAGTAAGGGTAGTTCGTTTGTAGGAGTAGGAGTTGTTGTAGTTAGGGTAGTAGTGGTAAGGGTAGTTAGTTTGTAGGAGTAGGAGTTGTCGTAGTTAGGGTAGTAGTATTCAGGGTAGTTAGTTTGTAGGAGTAGGAGTTGTAGTAGAAAGGGTGGTTAGTTTGTAGGAGTAGGAGATGTAGTAGTTAGGGTAGTAGTAGTAAGGGTAGTTAGTTTGAAGGAGTAGGAGTTGTAGTAGTAAGGGTAGTTAGTTTGTAGGAGTAGGAGTTGTCGTTGTTAGGGTAGTAGTGGTAAGGGTAGTTAGTTTGTAGTAGGAGTTGTTGTAGTAAGGGCAGTAGTAGTTAGGGTAGTTAGTTTGTAGGAGTAGGAGTTGTTGTAGTAAGGGTAGTTATTTTGTAGGAGTAGGAGTTGTTGTAGTTAGGGTAGTAGTGGTAAGGGTAGTTAGTTTGTAGGAGTAGGAGTTGTAGTAGTTAGGGTAGTTATTTTGTAGGAGTAGGAGTTGTTGTAGTTAGGGTAGTAGTGGTAAGGGTAGTTAGTTTGTAGGAGTAGGAGTTGTCGTAGTTAGGGTAGTAGTATTCAGGGTAGTTAGTTTGTAGGAGTAGGAGTTGTAGTAGAAAGGGTGGTTAGTTTGTAGGAGTAGGAGATGTAGTAGTTAGGGTAGTAGTAGTAAGGGTAGTTAGTTTGAAGGAGTAGGAGTTGTAGTAGTAAGGGTAGTTAGTTTGTAGGAGTAGGAGTTGTCGTTGTTAGGGTAGTAGTGGTAAGGGTAGTTAGTTTGTAGTAGGAGTTGTTGTAGTAAGGGCAGTAGTAGTTAGGGTAGTTAGTTTGTAGGAGTAGGAGTTGTTGTAGTAAGGGTAGTTATTTTGTAGGAGTAGGAGTTGTTGTAGTTAGGGTAGTAGTGGTAAGGGTAGTTAGTTTGTAGGAGTAGGAGTTGTAGTAGTAAGGATGGTTAGTTTGTAGGAGTAGGAGATGTAGTAATTAGGGTAGTAGTAGTAAGGGTAGTTAGTTTGAAGGAGTAGGAGTTGTAGTAGTAAGGGTAGTTAGTTTGTAGGAGTAGGAGTTGTAGTAGAAAGGTTGGTTAGTTTGTAGGAGTAGGAGCTGTCGTAGTTAGGGTAATAGTGGTAAGGGTACTTTGTGAAGAAATGTATTCCTCTCCACACAGACATATTTTCTTTTATTTTGGATAATATTCAAGATAAATTATATATCATAGATTATACACATAACAACTGACAAATCTGTAACACAGTAATTAATGCCATGAGTCAATGTAGTGAACTGACAGGAGCAATGACACTATTTATAACTGAAGTCAACTCCATGATTATTTTAAGCTGAACTAAGGATGCCATTAAGACAAATAAGGTCAGGGCTACCCTAGGACAAATCATGCTGTGTGCTGGTACTGTATACGAAACATCAAATATGGCTGCTATGCAGTGATATAAACACTTAATTGTTAAGATTTATAGAAAGCCAGTACCGGAACATGCAGAGGGCTATAATTGTATAACAAAAGTATGGCAAGTAAAAGGGTACAATACATGTTTGTTAAAGATAGATGCAAAATTATGGAGTTATTATGTTAGCTGTGTATAGTGTAAACAACAAGCAGACAGATGGATGGCACTCACACATGCAGGTATAAACATTGTGCTTTTTTTTTTTTTATTAAAATAAAATATGCTACTGGCCAGCAGGAGTTTCTGTAACACAAATTGTATATTCATTATTCATGGATCCAAAATGGACCTTTTGTATACAGAAATATACTGAACACAAGTCTGTAATATTAATGATAACCCTATTAAATGTGTGTCTGGGGATGTTATTTGCAATCTGGGTAATTCTTGTACACATGATAAAGATAAAAATATAACCTCTATTTAATCACAACTGGTTAATACGGTACAAAAAAGAAATAATAAAATCCCATAGTGAATCATGAGTTTAGGTTAGGCTATATGGATTCATTATTTTTCATCAGCACTATCAAGAAATAATGTTATAGACCACTAATAATTCATAGAAAATGTTACGTTTTCTCTGTAACTTGTCTATCATTATGAGTTGACTACTGAGACTGTCCTTGAAGACCATCATGTGCTGTTTTCTTGGCATTTTAAAGGCAGCATGAACGATGAAGGCAGATCAGGTTGGAATGATTTCTCAACAATCAATGCTTTGTAGCACTCAGCTTTCAGCTCAGCTGAAACATTGCCTGGCTTGTTATCCAAACAAAGTTTAATGATATCATCACTTATCCAAATCATTGTCTACTGCTTTTTATTTGAATTATAAAAGCACAAGGTTAATCTCATCCCTGTAAAATGCTTTATAGAGCCCTGGTTCAGTCCCAGTTCTTGCTGGCCTCCCCAGGAATCATGCTACCAGATAAGCAGCCAATTGCTTACAAGTGCTTAATTCTATTAAATGCTGTCCCAGCTGACAGTATGAATAAGACAGATGCATATACATCATTACAACATGCCTTGACTTTCATTTAAGCCTGAGAGAGGAACAAAAAACAGCTTTTGTTGGTAAAAAGTAAAGATGTATCGCTAGCAGCTGTTATTTATACATGTTGAACTTTTTAAGTATTAACCTCCTTTATTTTGGATATGAATTATAGACTTCTGTGATTTGAAAGTGATCTGTTTGTTTGTGCATAGTTGAACTTTACTAAGCAAAATGGAACCTGGCCTTTGGCCAAAAGGGCAACCTCACCAATTGGTACCATTATTCTATTGCCAATGAAGTGCCAGTGAAATTATGCGGTGCCACTTGCAAGAGATCTTCATGTCTTGATGGTTCATTATAAGGCTGCAAAATGTATTCATCTCTTTTCAACAAATGATAACCTTCAACATCAAATGACAGGGAAAATCTTTCACCTAGGGACAAACTAAGCTAAAAAATCAACCTGAACTCACCCATTCAAACACTATAGCCTGTGTCGTGATGTATAAGTAGATTATGTGACTAATGATATGACTGTAGATATGACTAATGTGGCTAATAACTTGCTTACAGTGGCGGCACTGTATTTTCAGCGACTACAAACTAGGGCTGTGCAGGTACTAAGATTTTCTTAGTAATTCCCCTTAATATGTTTTAGATAAATGGAATAATAACTCAACACAAAACAAAATGCTCCCTCGGTTGCCCTTGATTACAGTTATTGGGTTACAATCAATAACAATCTGACAGCGTGATGCAGACCTGTTAACTCTTCCTTATTTGCTGGGACATTTTTTGAACACTTCTCCCAGACAGCTCCCGGGACAGATTTTCTCTGGAATTTTTTGCTCAAAACTACTGTTAAACCACTTTGTCAGTAAAACTTTAATTTCTGCAAAAGTTGTGTATGGTCTGTGGCTACTGCAATTCCCGTCTGTACCAAGCAGAGTTTAGGACCCTGGGGAGCTGTGTGGCAGGCACGCATTTAGTGCGCGAGGCAAGCTCACATAGTTGACCATTTACGAAATCTTTGTGTGCGATAAGCCCTCCAGCTAAAGAAAACTAAAATATTGATGCAAATGTCAAGCTTCTTGGACAACAACATATTCTCGCATAATCCTAAGCAAAGCTGCATACTTTGTGTAACCTGTGCAGGACTGATTTTAATGGTGGGACATGGGATCAATAATTATGCTTGTGGTAAGCACCAGAAATCAATTGTTCTTCAAATGTCTGTGATATTCTGTGATCACTGGATGTAGAAGCAGCTACCTCCTGTGTTATGTTTGTGTTATCTCTGTACTGCACTGGGCTATGAGATAAGCCCTTTTTTTCAGTTTCAGTCTGCTCCTATCGGTCTCACTCGGCCATTGCAAGGTTTTCTCGGCCTTTTCCAGGGTGAAAAACGACTGGAGACCTGTGCTTTACGTCTTTTTGATGATGTCAGACTGGGTCCGACATCGGACTGGAAAGGAAAAATTGTAATGTCAGACCTGGTCCGACATAGGACCACAAAGGATTAAATCACTCAATGTGAAAATGAAGTGTCACTGATTGGTACTCTATTGTAAAGGTGAGGGAAAGGGAGCTTTTCTTGTTGTGAAATTAACTGATTAATAATAGTATTGTTTGCTTGCATTAAATGCCTGCAGACAAACAACATTTTACTGCCCATTTCTTTAATAATATTATATTGACTGTAAACACTCCCCAGGAACAGATGTAATTAACTCTTGAGTCACTAAAAAAAAAAAAAAATCATAAATAATTAAACAGTTAAACAGAAACTGAAATGTGCAGAAAACAAGTTGTCCCTTTGGTATTGTCATACAGATCTGAATATAAAGCAGAGAGATAACACATACAGTATATATTTAAAGATCTGCTGATGAAGGCACTGGATGATGATGTTTTATAAGTAACACATCATCTATTTTTTTTTTGTGATTATATGTTCATGGAATGTAGGTTGCGTATGTTGTAATATAAAGTCAAATAAAAGAAAATGATAATATAATCAGACGAGAGTAATTATTCGGAAATTGCATACACTCACACAGTACAGCTCTCACCCACTGTGTCAGATTTAAAACACATTCATTGGACATTCATCAAGCAAGCTCATTTAAAGTGGTAAGAAAGAAAGTAAGAAAGCAATTAGCCAACGCGCTGAAGAAATTATTTCAAAACAGTTGTGTTTACTGCAGGCGAAAGCATCAATTATGTAAATAATTCAAACACAGAATGTTTTTTGTTCTACTGATAGCAAATGATTTGTAATCTGTAAAACTAATCCATTTCTCCATTATTTTTCTAAATAATGTACTGGAAAAACCTTTGTATAAGTCTATTTTCTAGGTATTTTTAGGGGGTTCTAAAAAGGAGGGAGAGACTTATACACCGGCATGACCTATAAGCTTTCTCCTGAAATTGTTGTCTCAAAAAAGGGGGACGGGGACGGGGGGCAACTTATACACCGGTTTTTACGGTATGTATCATAAAGAATAACAGCTGTCCTACACATTGTAAATATACAGGGTTCATATCTGATGGCAACAACTTTGTTAGTTTATAATGCAATTTAATACAACCCTTCACTTTAATTCAACACGTAATACCTTGTAAGCATTTACTATTTCATAACAATACCAGTCATCCTTTTATTTTACTTTATAGTACTCAAATTTCTAAACAAATTCAAAGTGATTTATTTAAATATCACCTCAAAACTGTAACCCATACAAACTGAGATGAACTGAAGATTAATGCACAGCCTCTGTTCTCGATCTCTAGCCCAGTGCTTCCTTACATGTGAACAAGGGCTTTTGTTTTGTAATATTTTTTTTATCATATATTTGGTCAATTGTTGTGTGTAATACATACAGTGAAGGAGGATGTGTGCATGTGTATATTTCACATGCGAAGGTGAGCTGATTCAGGAAGGGGACTTTACAAACAGAGCAGTCAGAAGGCTAAATTCCAAGCGATACAATCCGAAGAAGAGGTCCACCTCATGCTGTTAACTGTCCCGAGCTGAAGGTTCTCTTGCTATTAGAAAATTGATCCATTAAAAAAAATGTTGTGCAGCACTAGTTTTTGTTGCTATTGAATACAGACGGTTTACTCATTATTCCACAAGTGAAGTGGTTTGCTTAGAATTCCATTTACTGCTAACTTAAAAAAAAAAAAAAAAAAAAAAAAAAAAAAGGATTTGAGTGCAGGTTCGTGTGTTGGTGTAAATGTCAGTATTTAAGGTACTGTTGTATGGGACCCGAAGTGTATAAAAAACATCACAAATATTTACCAGTTTTTTTTTTTCCAGATTTAACATAAATCACGTAATTTTTCCTACATTTAACCAAAAAAAAAACCCCATGGGAGTTGTGTCAATATATAGTATGTGGTTGTGACTGAATATCCTTCCAAGGGGTTTGAATGTAAAGCTTATTTTTTTGTGCACTGTATTGACCTACATGTTGTTGTGATAAAAATAGGTCATAAATTCTAGTAAATATTTGCAAATATAAAAAAAATGCTAAACATATTAAAACACACCTTAATACAAAGGATGACGAAGTATTATCGGACTGAACATTTTTTGTTACCATGACAACAGCTACATAAAAGAACCTTGGACTATTATTAGATTTACATCCTTGTAAGTCTGACTGTCAGTATCTAGAAGAAAAAAAAAACGACCTTGGTTATGAACCATTTAAAAAGGAAAGCGAAAGAAAAAGGGGAAAAAAATGCATTTCTTTCATACCACATCATTTTTCGACATGTTACAGTGAGTCACCATGGGGCTTAAATGCAATTAGATGAACAATACTGAGTCATTTCAGTAGCATAGTGACAGCTTCTTCCCATTAAGTTCTCAAAGAAGGCCATGGAACTTTAGCTGTTTCATCTCCTAGTAGAGTTTTCAAGCTTTCACACTGTTCAATGAAGACAATGATTGCATATATGAATTAAAACTAAAATATAATTACAACAGTGTATGTCTTTATCTGCTTCACATGAAGGATATTTACTTCATTATCAAGCTTACTTGTTGACTGAACTAAATATGATACATACATACTTATTTGCAACCCCTCTCACCTCCCCAAAGTTTCTCAACTTGCATTTTAATGTAACTGTTATGATACTACATTTTAACTTCAACCAAAGTGTACCCAGCAGAGGAGAAGTGACTGCAAGACTCAGGGATGAGCTGCCATTGTTAGACAGAAAGCTAGGTGTTCACATTAATGCAACAGTAGTTTAAGCAGAGTTCTGAGCAAGCAGAGAACAATAGTGAAAACACTGAAGTCATCACATCAACTGAGATAAGGTTAATCTTACTGCGCAGTACACAACACAACAGAATATAATAACACATCAAATAGCAACCTACATATTCTACATTTGTTTAATTCTAACAATAACATTAATAAAATAATCTGAATAGTGAAGTGTGTGTGTGTGTGTGTGTGTTTGAAACATACATACACATGCTATATATGTATATATGTGTGTGTGAAGTGATATTCACTATCATGTATCACTATGAGTACATTTTTCATATATATATATATATATATAATACTATATATATATTATATGATATATATATATATATATATATATATATATATAATATATATATATACTTTTTACATGATTATCACTAGGTACAGTACCATTGAAAAAGAGCCAGGTAAATGGAAAGTATTTGTGACACTGTAAGCAAAAAACGTACTGTCAAGGGCACAGGTTCCAGTCCAGATTTGCAGCAGCGGGACATTGCCTCAGGGCTGAACTGACAGTGCAGTGGACTGAGACTTTGCTTAGTCAGTGCTGGCAAAGATCAGGCAGCAGGTGCTGACTTTTACTTTTGAAAATGAATGGAAATCAGCTGGAGAAGTAAAGTCCTTGATGGAACCTAGCAACTGGTAATCATTTAACAGCAGAGAAGATACTCACCTCATCTGGAGGAGGAGAATGAGGGCCGCTTCTTCACTTTGCACCTAACAGAAGATCTGCTCCATTAAACAGAGAATTAGCTGGAGTATTGTTGCCACCCTTTTTGGTTTTGCCTGGATTATTCTCTTTTTGAGGCAGCTGTCCTGGGAAATTTGTAAGACTTCCAGGGACATTAAATGTCAAAGTTTATGATTATTTTATTTTATTATTATTTTTTTTTTTGTACAAAATGACTCTGGTGTCTCTGGTGTTTTTTGTAAATCAGAGGTGGGAACCCTAAGCTGGAGGGAATTCAATATTGGAATAGATACAGTATGCAATGCATTATATGAATGCATAATACAAAATCAGCTTGCACAATGTAGTCATTATAATGTATAAAACACCAAAAGCTGACATTTTGGTTGCATCCGTAGAAAACAGATTACAGCTGCCTATAAGTATTAGTACTACAGTAATAGAAAGTCATATTTTCTACAGTACAGTATTTTCAGGAGTACTCATGGTAAAGCCTGATGCATACTAACACTTGTGAACCTTTAGTCAGGCACTTATGCAGTATATAGTTTAAAAAAGTCACCTCTCCCATAATATATATATATATATATATATATATATATATATATATATATATATATATATATATATATATATATATATATATATATGTGTGTGCTTTAAATTTTTTAAAATTGTTTTAACTTTACAGCTACCCAGGTTATACAGAATAGCATTTATCCTCAACTGCTACTTCTGTAATGTAAAGTGAGGGGTGTTATATTTGCGGTTATACTGTTTTTAGATCTCTGCTCAGACACTGGCATTTTGTCAGGCTTTTATACTATGTAAAAATGCCACTGTGCTAAACTATTACTATCGACCGCCATAGGCCTTTGAGTCTGATTAGCCAAATTGTGCAAGGGCGCGCCCTTAACAGAAGTTGAAAAGCTATCCAGAACCTCATAGAAATGTTTATTGATTTAAAGGACATGTTTTTCAGACAAATAAATCTGCACTGATTTGTTCTGTTTATCCTGAGAATTTAAAACCTTAAAACATAGACATGACTCACATCTCTAAAACAGTTCCTTACAAAAATACATGAACCTTTTTTTCTGTAATTCCATGAGACGGTCCCCCCTGCCATTTTAATTTTCTTGCTTCAGACTCCTGCCTGTGAGGTGCCTGTGGCCATTTTTATTGGCCATGTTTTATTAGCTCTAAATCGGACTTAATCAAATTGAAAGGAATGTAGATGTAAAAACTCTCATCTTAAAAAAATGTGTTGCCCTGTGGAATTTAAACATGAAGATTTTGCCACAGCTAGCATTTGCAAAATGCAGTTTTGACCTTCATATTTTATTATGCTTGGCTTCAATAATTGTCAGGCATGTGTTGTATGTGTCAAGCTCCAAGTACATATTGAAGGCAGACAGGCCTGGGTGGACCAATAATGTTTCCCTTTTGCAGTAAAGCATCAACCGGATGATATACAGTACAGTGCTCCCCCCTTGTAATGCTTTAGTCACTTTTGCAATTTGTGTTCCGCCTTATAACAAGAATACCAGTGCTGGGATGATGGCATTAGAGGGCAATGCATACTGTGTCTTTTGCCTGATCATTTTCTTTGGTAACTTTTAGTACCAGTGGTGTCAAATTTTACCTGGCCACTAGTTTCACACCTTTGAAAGAAATGTCCAATTCAACATAAACTGTTTCCACTACCAAGATCTAGGTCTGTCCTGAAAAAAAAAAAAAAACATTTTTTTAGTCTGACTGCACTGACATGTTGTACAAAAGAGATGCTTTACTACTTTTAACTCTTTACATTGCCAAGGTCGTAGCCAGCTATGACGCACCCGAGGCACGGTCCTCGATTAAATTTATAATAATAATAATAATTTATTCAGGCTCTCTTACACTGTGCTTTGCAGCAATATAAAATGCATTCCATCCCTCATTGTGTGCATGCATTAATTCCCAAATCCTGTTGATATCTACAGCCTCTGTGCTCTTCAAAGTCTCGCCTGTCATCGACACCGCTCAGTTGACACCACCATTGTAGTTAAACGTGTTCAAAAAGGTTTTGAAATGACCAAGGCTTATTAGTGATTTACAAGGTGAGGCAAAATAACAATGTTGATTAGAAAGGAGTGCATATCAGCCTAATAATATGAAATAATAATTTACCTTGGTAGTCCGCAGTTTAGCAAACTCAGCTTCTTAATATTCCAGTTCTAAGATACGAGTGTAAGTAACTTGTAAACTGTGGTTCACGGCTGTCTACAGCCCTGACCGCAGTATTCCATTATGACCACTCAAGTTCCAATACAAATACATTCTATTGCTAAGAATAGTGTGTATCATTTAAAACAAAAACTCACAAAATACCAAATATTTTAAGACGGAAGTAAACTTTTATCTAACATGTGACTTAGTATGAGAACATTATATTAGAGTAATTTGAAAAAGACTTGAAAATCCATGACCTGGGGTAGTGGAAGAATAACTTGTCCAAGGGCCCGATTGCTGTCATTGCATTTCACTCGTGACATAAATACCTTACCTCATGGATTTGAGGACATATCCCCAATCTAATCAACACTGCCATCTTACCCATAATTCAGTAGTCCTGTACACAAATACATGCTATTTTCAAATATACACAGCTCAAACAGGCTGTTTAGATTCCTGCACATGCCACCGTCCACTGCACGTGGTGACTCGTCCTCCTCCCAGGGATCCCCCACTAGTCCACACAGGTCCCCATCAATTCATCACAGCCAACCGCTATCCAGTTGTGCATGTGACCTAACCCGAAACACCTGTGCTTCTGACCTTTCCAAGATGGCCGCCACAAACAGACTCTGTGCTTAAGGCATGCTCCATTTTGGTATAGACGTGCAAGTTACTCCATCTAGTAACTCCACCTGTCGGGAGGCCAGATTTCACTCCTCTTACCATCCTTCACCCTGACACACAGCCCACCCCCACCCCACCCCTCACGGTAGCGCCGTGGTGACACTCGGCAACCCCCTGCTCCCACTCTCCTCTTGAGAAACAGTCAGTGTTAGTGTGAAGCTTACCGGGTCAGTGTTCTACTCAAAAGGAGAAGGGTTACAGTGACAAGTACCATCGTGTCACCTGGGCATTATTGTCCTTCATGGCATTAAGAAATCTGAGAGGGGCATGGTCCAACAGGAAGTTATTTAGAGATATCTCTAAATGAACAGGAAGTTATTTGAAGATATCTTCAAATGATTTACAGATATCTTTAAATGAAATGATATCTTCAAATGATTTAAACAGGAAGTTATTTAGAGATATATTTAAAACCATCATTTTAAGATATCTCTAAATGACAGTTTGGCATTTAAAACATGTATTTTTGGTTGTCGTGTAATCCTTTGTAGCTAAACAGCAATTGTGTTATTTTATTGTACTTGCTAATTAGAGCAAGGAAATCAAACTCCTTAATGCTGGATTGAAACACAGAGTGCTCTGAGGAAAGCCTTAGTAATTATATTCTTTATGTAGCCTGTTGGCAAAAGTGGAATAACATGTCATTCCGTGCGTGGGTCGTCACTAAATAATAATGAGTCAGACACAGAGCATTGGGTATTGATACACCATACAGGAGTATAGATTTAGTAACAACACAGGTGCTGTCACTAGGGAACCCTAGTGTCAGATTTAGTAAAGAAAACAAAACAAAGCTAAAAATAAAACTTTGCCACACAAGGCGAGCACTAGCCTCATTAAAAGAGACGTCTCTCTGCAGGAACCTACTACACTACGAAACCATCTCTATACTGGTTGGGATCAACATCCCCTAAACTAACCTACTGCTGTTGCTCCCAAACTCCCAGTCTCCCAGTGACTCCAGGTCTTTACGACAGTCCTGGCTGGGCAGAGCCTTCACAGGCACCGTCTTGCAGTTGAAAGGTTCTGTAATAGTTATCCTGTGGAACAGACACTCTCATCCTTGATGTAAACAAAGCGCTCCTCTGTGTAGCATGGCAGTGCAGTAGCCTCAAGCTGTGGTGCAGATGCCCTTTGTGCTGCACGCAGCCTCCCCGGGCACACCCCCCAGACAATACGGACCTCCCGATCAGCTCACCTTACCTATTTGTGATTTCTAATGTCAGTCAAGGGGCTCTATTTTGAAATAAGTGCAAAGGCACATTTTGAGAGTTTCCCATAGTAAAAGAACCAGTGTAATAAAGCACAGTGAAAACCATGGTAAACATTCATTTATTGTTTTATTGCCACCAATTGAAAATATGCCACCTACAGCTATGGCCAAATGTTAAGCATCACATACAATTTTAGGATTGAGATATAATTACAATAAAAACTGCATGAACGTAATTTATTTTTAACATCATATAATATACAAACTACAAAATGATATTGCAAACGTCTACCGGAAGCCATAATAGTTGCCCAGTATTTCATGTTAGATTTCAAAATGTCACATTTTTTAGTTTTTATCAGTTTTCCATTAAATATATGGGAAACTACAAAGTAGTATGTAATTCAACATGTTAACGTAACATTATTCAGCAGGTTTCATTCAAGTTTATGAAGCTAAATGAGTTAATTCAATTGGGTGCATGCAAGATTTTGGCAATTGCTGTAGGTCCCTAAGAAAATTCAACATCTGCCATATGAATGAAGTCCTACTAAATATAGAACACTGAATCCAGTATTTGTTAACATAATCTGTACAAGCCCAAGGTGCACGCTTGGGGGGCAGTATGTGATGAACCCCTTCCTGACAGAATGTATTCATCATACAGGGAAGAGCCGTGCAGTATAAGCATCTTTATATCCCGCTGGTTCAACATAGCATTTGCATAATGTTGATTTGTTAAAAGAGCCCAGAAATCCCATGACTTTTATATTTAATAATTCATAGACCCCCCTCCCTTCCATGTCTCGGTTTATTTGGAGTGCCTGACAGACAGGTCCCCTGAAATGCAAGTCCCATTATTTATACACTACATTATGCATCTGAATGCAATGATTACGTGGAGTGAATGTTTTGAAAGATGTATATATTATTTTACAACTAAATATAGCATTTTTAAGAAACATCAAACAAACTGTACATATTACAATGCATTAAGTTCCTTTTTAATACAATTACATGCTATATGTATTTAGTCTTTCTGTTAATTGCACGAGTGGTGTCTTCCAAAGTATTTTTTCGGTCATCACAAAGGTTCCAAGAAAGCAATGGGTTATGTTTGCCTAATCAAGGGCCTCTTAATTCTGAGCTAGAAATTTAGCCTTTTGCTTTGATAGACAAACAAGCTACCAGTTTTTAAGATTAGCAAATGGTCTTGCTTCAAGCTGCTATGCAGGATAACTACTACGCCTGTAGGGTTTAGAACAAAGCACACTGCATACCGCTACTGACTTCTGTATTGTGGATATTTGTACAATATTTTTTTTTTTTAAATATACAGTATTTGTGATTGTTTTGACTTTTTTTTTTTTTTTCACATGGCCTTTTTCGCTTAGAATACCAATGAAAACAAACTGGTTTATTCAGGACAGCAACTAGAGCAAAATAAGTCAATATATAACTTTCATATGACTGCAAACTGCTGTTGAGTTTCATCATTCACATACTTGCCATGCCGGTGGGGGGGTTGGATTATATTTATAAAAACTAGGGCTGCTCCGATTAACAGATTAATCAGATTGGTTAATTAACTAAGCAGTTGATCGCAACTTTTTTTTTTTTACCATTTAATTGTGCATAATTACTCTTTTTTATATCAAATAAAATCAGCTAAAAGAAGATCTGGATTTTCTTCACAACAGTCCAATCATAAGTGAGCAGAGATGGGACATAAACAGTTGAAGGTATTCTGCAGGTGACTCCAGGCAGCGGCGAGCAGGCCTCAACAGGCGACGGCGAGCAGGCTTTCCCAGGTGATGGTGAGCAGGCCTCCCCAGGTGATGGCGACCTGGCAGCCCTAGGCGTTGCAGGCTCGGTAGCCCCAGGAGGTGCGGGGCAGGCAACCCCAGGCAGTCCTCATATGGCGGTGGAGGTGGGAGTGGCAGGCAGTCTCCTGATGGTGCAGGTAGGAGCAGCTGGTAGTCTCCTGGCGGCAAAGGCGGGAGCAGCAGGCAGTCTCCTTCTATCACTAGGGACTGGTGCGGCTCTCCCTCTGTCGCGGGGAACTGATGGAGCTCTCCTTCAGTTGCTGGGACTGGTGCAGCTCTCCCTCGGTTGCTGGGGACTGGTGCAGCTCTCCCTCGGTTGCTGGGGACTGGTGCAGCTCTCCCTCGGTTGCTGGGGACTGGTGTGGTTCTTCCTCGGTCGCTAGGGACTGGTGCAGTTCTGGACATGCAGACTTGCCCTTGTTGGGCTGTAGATGCTCGGGCTCCCCCCTTCTGACCGCTGGATTTCTGGGTTCGGCTGATCCTCATCCGTGTCCCAGTCCATCACCAGGTAGCTCTCCTCCTGCCGTGCCTTTCTCCTGTAGGAGGCGGCAATTGGCCACAAAGTGCCTACCTCTGCAAATGAATAAAAGCAGAAGTACGGGAAGCCAAGTATATATCTGTAATTACATTTACTAAAATAAAAATAATAATAAAAATGCTTTTAAATTTTTTATTTTTTTTAGATTCTATTGATTTTTTAGTATTACTATGCAGGACAGCCGCTATAAGATCGTTACCTTTATTAAATAAGTTAAATGATCAAAATTTGTAATGGAATGACAGCCCTAATAAAAACACACATCCACGCAAACACTCATTATCATATAAGTAGCAGACCCCCCCCCCTCAACTAAACAGCACATGACTGTCGTGATAGTAAAAATAGACCTAATGAAATGTTCTTACCTTTGTAAAAGTTAGCAGGAAGTGCAGACTGCATGGTTTTCATTGACTCTACTCAGCAGAATAAATTAATATTTTGTACTCCAGTCACTGTTAAACAAGCACTTTCTTTTTTGTTGATTTGATAGATTCCATTTTCATTTGCTGGACCTGACAAACTGACTTTATTTAATATATATCTCAGAATTTTCAATCACTACGAATGCTGTACAAATATGATGGGTGTACCTAATTCCAGTCTTTCGCATTCCTCTAGCTCCCACATTTTACTCATCATACACATCAAATGGTATTGCAGCAGCAGTGGCAAAACAATACACTTCAGCAATATGACTGGATATGACATATCTCAATAAACTGAGATCTGGTCATATGAACATAATACCTGCCACGCAGTGCAGTGCACAAGGGTCAGCAGCCGCCATAAAGAGTAGGAAAAAAAATGTATGGTCGCAAGAACGAACACCCTAGAGCTGTGGAGAATTTACAAGGATAAATATCAGGACTTTCTACCTATGCATCGGGACTCCGGACATTTGCTTGGAGATCGGGACTGTTCCGACTATATAGGGACTGCTGGCATGCATGCATTCAGCATATAATATATTAATTTCTGAATATGCTGCTTCTCCCACCCACCCCCCACCCCCCAGACCTCCTTTTTTCCTCTTTTTTTTAGGAAATGGGGTTTGGGTAAAGGTGCTTTGAGTTCTGTAATATTTACGAAACATTGTGTGATCAGTCAATTTTTAGAAATATGGTTTGGGTAAAGGTGCTTTGAGTTCTGTAATATTTAAATACATTGTGTGATCAGTCAATCCATCAGATCTCTGTGTATTTGTGCAGTGAATGCTAATGAGCATGGTTTCCCAATCCTGGCCTTGGGAGACCCCTGTGTCTGCTGGTTTTCATTCTAGCTGAGTTCTTAATTACTTAATCAAACCCTTAATTGAACTAATAATGTGATTAATTAGACCTTTTTAATTGTTCTCAGCTCCTAAAAAGGTGCTGATTTCAAGTTACTTATAAAATTGTATAGTAAACTTGAATTCTCCAAGTGTTTAAAAGCAGAAAACAACTAATTGAAACTAAAGGTTCAATTAAGTAATTGAGAACTCAGTTGAAATGAAAACCAGCAGACACAGGGGTCCCCCAGGACCGGGATTGGGAAACCATAACTTATGGCATACTGTGACAGGAAGCCGGGTCGATTGTTCCTGCGCAAGTGTGTGTGCCTGTGAGAAATCAGCTGCAACACGCGTTGCTAAGCAACCAGCTGAGCGGGAGGCTCGCCTTGAGCTAAACTGATCAGGAGGTCCAGATTGGCTGGGGGGCATGCCCGGGGACGCTACGCTACAGCTCGGGTTTGCTGCAAGGCCATTGCTATACAGATGGGTGCTGAGTGAGAGCGTGTTTGTTTACATCCAGGAGGGAAGTGTCCACTCTGCAGAAACTACTACCACGGAAACCTTTAACTGCAAGACAGTGTCTGTGAAGGTGACGGCCTGGAGTCACTGTGAGGCCAACAGAATAGAAGTAGGTCAGCTTTGGGGATATGGATCCCAAAACAGTATAGAGAGGGTTACCAAAGAGTAGTAGGTCCCTGGAGCGGAACGTTCCTTTTAGTGGGACTAGCGCTCATCATTTTGTGTGGCAAAACCTTTTTTTTTTTAGCTTTGTTTTTGTTTCTTTAGTAAATGTGACACTAAATCTACCATTGCAGTGTCAGTCCTCTGTTGAAAATTAAAATTGACGTATCAACACCAATGCTCTGTGTCTGTCAGTATATTCCAGTGACTACCCACACACATAACACTTCGTCCTGTTACACATCTGTTCTGTGTGTACGTACCATTCCTTTGCATAAGTCTGTTTGAGTGTGATGGAAACCGTAATTTTCTATGTATGTACTTTGTAAGATGAAAACAAGGCATATATTCAATATGGATAACACTGTGGTTCAGTGTTCATACACGAGATGTATACAATAATCAGGTTTGCTCACTTAGCAGAATTTCACAGGGCAGGAGCCAGGGCAGTGAGAGGAAGGGAGTGTTTTTTGCAACAGGACTGGAGACTCGGCCTCTAGACAAGGGAGAGAGAAAAGGGTTGGCCGGACTCCAACCAAGACAGCCTTCCCTATGGAGTCCAGGCTAGCCCTAGTGGCCTCCGGGCCCTGAAAAGACAGAGCCCTCTGACTTCTTGGAGTGTCGTTATAGGCTCAGCCTCGGGACTGGGTCCCAGTTAGTGACCGTGTTTGACCCTCAGAGGACGGAACGGCTCATACAAAGCCTCGACATAAGGAAGAAAAGAGAATCTGAAAGAACGCAAATAAATGTTAGTTATGGAACTTGAGCACTACGAGTAAGAGGGCCATGCCCCATGAGGGTAAAGAAGGAAGTAAGACAGAGCTTTCTTTCTTGAGGCATGATATAGCTCATTAGCTGCGAAAGAATAATGTGGCCGGTGGTCCCCTCTGACCACACAAAGAACCTGCAGAGTTACTAGAACTCCAGGTCGGGAAAGCAAGACTCATTATCCCCCCAAAACATGGACCACCAGCTCCCCGCCATCCCGCACCTGTGAAGACAAACAAAGACAGTGTGCCAATGTATAACATTAAAGCAAGAAGAGACAAACAATGACAAACAAAGACAAACAGTGACAAACAAAATAACAAAAAATAGATGATTAGTGGAACAAGCTATGTGTCGGCCATCCACTCAGTGGAGAGGAAAAAACCCTCCTATTAGGGGAAAATCTGTGGTGGCCCTGGTGGAGAGGGCGCCCCCACTCCGGGCATACTAGCTATAGACCGGTGAGCTGCAGTGATATCGGATGGCATCAATCAGATGTAGGAGTTGACTGCTGAAAAGCCAAACCTGAAGGAAAAAATCTTACGGACAAATCAAAACCTCAATGTCAGGGAAAAACATGCAGAGCATGCGCATAACTGATTGCTTCCTTCAAAAAAGGCTGAAGCTGTTCACAAAATTGCCACCGCCAGCAAAAAAATACAAACCGGAATGTTGTACAGTGGAAGGTACCTTAAGGAATGAGAGGACGAACCCAAATTTCATGACTTGATAAGGACTTCTCCTGATGGTGGGGATTACACAATTTGTATTCCATGTAAGAAGAATGTGAAATGTTAAAGATGTTAATATTGAACACAGCAAATGATGAAAAGCTTTTTTTCTGTAGATTTCAGTTAATAAACTGGGAGAAGTTCTCTATTTTTACTTTCATATTTTTTTATACTATTATTTTTGAGTCAGAGCCAAATTTCTTAAGGTTTGGAAGCATTCCTTAACCCTTTGCGGTCCATTTATTCGGCACCTGTCAGGCACATCAGGTCTAATTTATCTTAACATGCACTGTTTATTTTACACGCACTATTTAAAGGTAATTTTATTCAAAGTAAAACAGGTTTAAAATGCACTGCATATCAACAGGACACTCAGTACTGCATCTCCAGCCCTGCACCACCCCTTGTTTGCTGTAACGATCACATACCTCTTCATAGTCGTGCTTACTGATAAATCATCTCCTCAATAATGCAATCCAAAGCTTGGCAAATGTGCATGATATTCTTTGAGCACTGGATGCGGAAGCAGCTATTTTGTTTGTTTATGTCTGTGTTATGTCTTTGGTGTAGGGAGTATGTGTATTGCTCAGAACCGCACCTTTTTTTCGGCTTCACTCGACTCCTATCGGTCTTACTCAGTCATTGAAAGGTTTTCTCTGCTTTTTCTGGAGAAAAAATGACTGGAGGTTTGTGCTTGATGTCTTTTTGATGATGTCGGACAGGAAAGGGAAAATTACAATGTCGGACCTGGTGCGACTATGAAGAGGTATGTGATCGTTACAGCAAACAAGGGGTGGTGCGGGGCTGGAGATGCAGTACTGAGTGTCCTGTTGATATGCAGTGCATTTTAAACCTGTTTTACTTTGAATAAAATTACCTTTAAATAGTGCGTGTAAAATAAACAGTGCATGTTAAGATAAATTAGACCTGATGTGCCTGGTCCGACATAGGGCCGCAAAGCTCTGGTACACAAATTGGGCTGAAAAGGGGTTGACAGGTATGCATCAGTTATACTAGTATGTATTGGCCTGCCCTTTTAAGCATGAAGCATGACATCCAGAAATTTGCCTAGAAAAAGGTGGATTGGGCTATCCATCCAGACATTCCAACTGTGATTTGAAAGGAAAGAGACGCTAAGTAGTACAGAGAACACAGCACTTTCACATGTTCCTTAATTCAACTATTTGGTATATTGCATAAACAAGGTTTCTCCCAGGCAGAAATTTCAAGGCAGACAGGGGTTTCCAGATGTGCTGTCCAAGCTCTTTTGAAGAAGCACAAAGAAACGGGTAACGTTGAGGACCGTAGACACAGCGGTCGGCCAAGGAAACTTACTGCAGCAGTTGAAAGACACATCATGCTTACTTCCCTTCACAATCGGAAGATGTCCAGCAGTGCCATCAGCTCAGAATTGGCAGAAAACAGTGGGACCCTGGTACACTCATCTACTGTCTGGAAAAGTCTGGTCAGAAGTGGCCTTCATGGAAGACTTGTGGCCAAAAAGCCATACCTCCAACGTGGAAACAAGGCCAAGCGACTCAAATATGCATGAAAATACAGGAACTGGGGTGCAGAAAAATGGCAGCAGGTGCTCTGGACTGATGAGTCAAAATTTGAAATATCTGGCTGTAGCAGAAGGCAGTTTGTTCGCCGAAGGGCTGGAGAACGGTACACGAATGAATGTCTGCAGGCAACAGTGAAGCATGGTGGAGGTTCCTTGCAAGTTTGGGGCTGCATTTCTGCAAATGGAGTTGGGGATTTGGTCAGAATTAATGGTCTCCTCACTGCTGAGAAGTACAGGCAGATACTTATCCATTATGCAATACCATCAGGGAGGCATCTGATTGGCCCCAAATTTATTCTGCAGCATGACAACGACCCCAAACATACAGCGGAAGTCATTAAGAACTATCTTCAGCGTAAAGAAGAACAAGGAGTCCTGGAAGTGATGGTATGTCCCCCACAGAGCCCTAATCTCAACATCATCGAGTCTGTCTGGGATTACATGAAGAGAGAGAAGCAACTGAGGCTGCCTAAATCCACAGAAGAACTGTGGTTAGTTCTCCAAGATGTTTGGGCCAACCTACCTGCCAAGTTCCTTCAAAAACTGTGTGCAAGTGTACCTAGAAGAATTGATGCTGTTTTGAAGGCAAAGGGTGGTCACACCAAATATGGATTTGATGTAGATTTTTCTTCTGTTCACTCACTTTGCATTTTGTTAATTGATAAATATAAACTATTAACATGTCTATTTTTGAAAGCATTCTTACTTTACAGCATTTTTTCACACCTGCCTAAAACTTTTGCACAGTACTATATATATATATATATATATATACTATATATATATATATATATATATATATATATATATATATATATATATATATATATATATACACACAGAATGTTATACTCTTAAAAACATGTATTTTAAGAAAACATCCACCACCTAGATGTCGTAGTGAGGCTTTCTTAATCCTACCTCTCCCCCCCCCCCCCAGATCTGAGGAGATTTATTTTTGATAGTGATGTACAGTGTTTTATAGCTCACATCCACTTTCAGATCTGCATTGTGTGCCTGGCATTCCTCCCAGCACCACCTCCAAAGACTCAATGAGATGCTACAGGGAGCCCACCCAAATGAGTCAGGCCACTCTCGAACAATGAGTAATTCTTGCGAGACATGACTGGGACATTGTTTTCATAGCATGACAAATGGAGATAGCATCTCCACTCCACAGCTCTCTTTGTGTCAGTGATGGAAGTGGGGAGCTGGAATTCCAGGCTTTAAAGGACACAAGGAAGTGAGCCTATTATACGCAGTTCAATTTCAAAGGAATATTAAATGTACTGTACCAAGAAACAGCCATATCTGTTGCTTCTGTTAAAAAACATATATTTTAAAAAAGCTTGTTTCTTCCGGTTTTGAAAAAACAAGGGAGGAGACTTTACTATTAATATACTGATATTATACTGAATTCCAGTAGTAATGTTTTGGCAATGAATGTGATATATTTATTGTAAAAAACAAATAAACAAACAAAAAAAAAAAAAAACATGGATCTCATATCCCATGGTTTTCTGTTTTGTTTTAAAAGGTTGGAAACCAAACTGACTCCGTTAGGGGATTAGTCATTATAGTTTGAAAGACTAGACCCAGAGGTTAATATAAAACTACTGGTGCTTATAAATTAATCTTATTCCTATGGAGTGTAAGTACTTTCTATCTGGTTACAAAACATTTGTCAAATGTATCAGCATCTAACGTTTGCAATTTATTTCCCCTCCTGGAGAAAATGCTACATAGTACAACACCACTGAAATGACTTCATTTGAACACTCTCAGCAGAATTAGGATTCTATAAATGTACATGTCTCTATGCAAATGTTGTTTTACACCAGAGCCATTATTGTATTTTTTCATTAAAACCTATGACAGAAGCATAAACCAAAGTGAACAAATGACAGAGAAATGATATAAAATGTACTGTGAAGGACATGAATAAACAAACACATTTTCATCCAAATGTAAGAAACCTTTAGAATTGGATGAAAGGTTCTTCTTGTTTCTTATGGGAGGCAGAACAAGGAAACTACTAAATGAAATCAAAACCAGTACTAAAATGACAGTTCCTACATTTAATACATTAGCCACCTGCTGCAGGAATAATAAAGACTAAGCTCCATGTCAATGAAACATTTCAGATCTATTCAAAAATTGTCTTAGAAAATCAAGCGCAGCAGTCATGCTTTTGCAACATGTAGCAAAGTATTATAGTTGGTATATATGTTAATTTGTCAAATCGCCACTACATTTTCTTTTAAAAGAAACTACAGTCCCTGAGAAAAAAATTGTAACACTATATTATGCAATATATTAAAGGAACAACAGCTTTATTCACTTCCTGCACCATCCATGAACGCAGCTAATGAGATTAAGAATAATTTTGTTCACGCTCTGGGTGTGAAGTTTCCATTCCTTATCCAGAGTTCCTACTTCACATGTATAGTAATATTGTTCTAAGTAGGATAGACATTGATTCTGTGTCACTCCTCAGGACAGTTTCTGATCTGAGTGTACAGTGTAAACTTACAACTTGTTATCTTTTTTTTTATCTCACTACAAATTTGTTTCTTGCAGTAAGCAATGTGGATTGAGATTGAAAGGAACGGTAGTTCCTTGCACCAAATTATCCCAGAGAACTGTCAGCGACTCTCTATACAGCAAAGATAGTTTATGTGTTTTCAGGGTATTGGTGCAGCAAAAGTAAATCAGCAGAAAACACCATTTCACTATTAATTTTTTGTTCCCAATCCCAACACTCTTAAGTGAAATGTAGAAAAAAATGTCAATACCTGTCATACAGTAAGAGAAGTAAGTCCCCAAAGTAAGGTGAAAATGTCCTTCTCCTTTTTCTCCCAACATATTTTTTGCAGACCCCAGGCTCTTTTATCCATGCATATGTATATTACAGGACATCCGAGTTTAATAACAATTAACTTGTTTTGTCAAGATGGAAATATACTAGGGAATGCACTTATTGTGACATCAATGATTTATTTCTGTTTTAAAATGGAACAAAAATCTTCTTTATATATATATATATATATATATATATATACTGTATATAGGCAGGATTTGAACCCTAACTTGTCATACTTTCACTCCAACTACATAACCGCTATGCTACACAGATTCACATCTTAACCCTTTCAACAGACTAGGCTACTATTTACATTTACCCTATCCAAAGGGCAATACATTGCCTCAATATGGGTTGAACAATTTTGCTATTCCCGTAATGTGTGTGTTATTATCCATTAAGTGTTTCTTTTAACTTAGCTTGTGATACAAGTTAGAAGAAACAACTGGGGCAACCTTGGCCCCCACTGGTTTTACAGTTGTGCCTGTTTGCTTTGTGCTTGGCAAGGTTGCCTCAATGGTTTGTTGAAACTTTGCTTGTGTTTTTGATATCTCCAAACTTGGTGTTTTTTCACATTTCCTATGTTTTTTTTTTTTTTTCACATTTCCAATGTGTTTTTATTTCAGATCACAAAAACATTGACAGTATGCATCATTTGCCTACTTTCTGAGCCTGAAACTTTCAAGTACCTCTGTTTTGACCTCATAGTCCATCTCGGTGAGATAATTAAAGCAGCTGAAGTCAATTTCATGCACATTGTACAAATAATAAGTAATCAGTTGTACCAAACTATGAAGTATTTTTGTAGTATGTCCTGAAGAGAACTAAGCTGATACTTATTATACTTGGTACTGGAGGTGAAAGTACATTTTCACATACAAGCTGTACTAGGACTCTGACTATAATAATAATAATAATAATAATAATAATAATAATAATAATAATAATAATAATTTTATATTTATTTCCTCAAGAAATATAACAGTAAGGAATTATTTCATAATGAATCAAATGGCAATAACAACGTGCAGAACAAGCTGTTGAGGATGGGGAAGACTACCCACAACTTCACTCGAAAACAACCTGTGAACAGTTTCATTGAAACCACTTGGCAAACTTTGAGTTTATTCCTAGTAACAATAATGGCTTTGGAACTGAATGTCTGCATTTCTAGCTCTTTAATCAAGAAAATTAAGTTAGTGTTTCAATGTTATTACATGAATATGCAGCCAAACAACAAGGCCTCCTTTCCTATGAAGCTTTCTATCCACTGCATCACTTTGTGATTGAGTGTAGACAGCCAGCCTTCTGCTACAGTACTACTGTGCCTGCAGGGATAGTCCAAATATATAAAGCAAAGCACAAGATGTAAACAATTCAAATACATATGTAAAGAATGGATACAGTATGCAAACAATCGCTTGTTTTAACATGTCCTTATTTTTACTTTATATACACATACATTTTTTTATGTAACATCTTGCTATATAAACAAAGGAATATTACATACTGTACTGGTTTGTGCTTTAATTTCCTTTTATAGAAGTGTATCCGTGCAGCTTTTAAAAAGCACAAAGCTTCCTGAAAGGAGGAAGAGTTATTCATGCAAGCTGAAGCCAGACCTCCAGTGTTGATAGACTGTAAGTTAACTCTATTCATTATCACTAGTAATTACTTCCTGTGCAAAAGTAATCTGTTTCCACACAATAGTACAGTTGTTAACCTCCTGGCGCCAAACCAAGGTCATAGCCTTCCTTTTGTTGTCACTTACCTGATGGAAAAGCCATGTACTTTTCTTTGAGCCCCCTATGGATCCTGTCTTTGCCCAAAGTGAATGTATTGCCAATGCATTTAGTATTGTGTAATGTAATATATTGTCTTGTTTCAACAGTTTACAGGCATCTTCATTATTGGTTAAAATTGAATGATGAAGAATACACTATGGAAGATTTCCATGTCAAGATGTGAAAGAGTAAGTAGCGGGTTTCCGAAAAATATAATGTTATACTTCCCCACGTCTTATTACAACTGTTTATATAATGTACCTGTCATTTCTCTTTTCAGTGTTAACATCCTGACAACTTTTTACACTTATAATGTGTAAAGCTATATTTTTCAGAACAGATTTTTATATGGAACAGCAATGATATACAATAAAGGTATGTTAATTTGTCTGGACACATCTTATGCAATTATCGTTCTTGTTAAAGATATAAGATCAAATCGTGATTGAAAAAAGAAGGCTACATTTCTGATTGAAGCGCTAACACATGAAATGTGTGAAGTAGGGCATCTTCTTGATTTAATTGTAAAAAAATGGCAGTTATACTCCTTTAAGGCTACTGGTTAAATACATTCAGTTCTGTTACTCGGTTCATTAAAATAGATTTACAGACTTAGCTTTAAAATGTTATCACTCTTGGCTAAAGTGAATTAGGACTTCATTAATTTTAATTAACAGCTTTTCAACTGCTGTGCTGGTTATTAAAGTAACACACTGCACTTGCAGTTTTACATGACTGCTATAAATCCATTGTTAAATAATGCCTGGTTCACTTTTTTGACAAAAGAAACATGTACACAGTGGGGGGAAAAAAGGCAGTTTTGTACTACCATGCAGCTATAGTTGGGTTTAACCAAACAAAGCTGTATGTTAATGCAACACAGTGTAATAGCCCTTGAGTGTGATTTTTTTTTAAAAAAAAAAACAATTTTATTATATATCTTTCCACTTTGGAGAAAAAATAGACCTCTAACAAGGTTCTATACTGGAGATTTTCAACGTTTCCATGTATTGAAAGAAAAAACTGCAAGCAGCAGGTTTTTTTTTTTTTTTTTTTTTTTTTAAGGCTGTCACTCGATTAATTTTTAAATTTAAAAACGAACCAATTAAAATACCCGCATTAGTTGATTAGTCATTTAATTAATCTGATCTAAAAATTATTTACATTGTTACAATATCATACCGGACGTATCCTTATAAAGTAATAGTTCTAAATCAATAGAATACAAAAATGTGTGGTTCTTTTTAAAACATTATTATTATTATTATTATTATTATTATTATTATTATTATATTTTTTATTTATTTATTTATTTATTTATTTATTTATTTGATAAATGTAAGGCATTTTCACAGAACAACCGTTCATTCTGGACACTGTCAGTCACATACCTGAAAACACAAGACAGCTGAGTTGCATTTACCATTACAGCTACGTACTAGGCTTCCTATACTTTGTTTTTTTATTGCATCTAGCAAAACCTGAGACACCGAAGAAATTAAGTCATTCTGAATCTTGTTAGAGGTACCCGAGAATATTGTGGCTATTGACAAGTGATTGATTAACTTCGCAGAAAAAATCAAAGAAAGTAATTCCACATAATTACCTCTATTTGAGGAATTGGTGTCTTCATCCTGGCTCTGAAAGCCAGTTCTTGCTCATTGTGATGTATTGTATCCCTACACTTCTGCTTACCCAGTAGAACATCTATCTGAGTTTGTCAAAAAGTTCAGAGTGTTCAATACAATTCTCAATAACACTCTATAATAAGCAATTACTTGCAAAATTCAGCTATTCTTACACCGCTTACCCAAACATATTTATGACCTGCCTCTGCTCACTAATGATTAGACAGCTGCAAAACCAGGGCAGATCTTTGACCTTCCCGTTGTTTAAACTTACTCAAGACCCTCAGCCGAGGCAGAGAATTCCTACAATTCTTTATGACCCGCCTCTTCTCACTTGTGATTGGACTGCTGCAGAGAAAATGCAGATTTTCTATTGGTTGATTTTATTTTATATACAATTTTTTTTTTTTTTTAATTCTGCACCATTAAATTGTAAAATAAAAACATTTTTAAAAATCTGCGATCAACTCTTTGGTTATTTGATCTGTCTGCTTGATCTGTTTTACAGTTTTACTTTGTGAGATGTTTGTTCAAAATAAAAGTGCATTCTCCAAATAATATTTTTAATTGTTCCTGAAAACAGTTGCTAACCACCCTACCCTAACCTTTAGAAAGGCTCCAGCGCTGTTGCCTAAAATACATGTAGAAAACTTGTGTACATATTCTTCCAAACACCACGCCCCTGTCTGTTTCTGAAACAATCACAGACAAACAAATTGTGCGGAAACATTTGCAAAAAAATGCGTTGCTGGAAGCAAACATTTAAACATTGGATGTAAGCCATTCAACACACCATTGCACCCTTTTCTTCTATAAGGCACAGGCAGTATGATTCTTGCAAAAAACACACTGCTGTACATCTGAAGTGACATTTCTTTAGCAGAGTCAACTACTCTGGGAATATAAAGAATTATGCTACAGGCTGTGACCACGTCATCAGTAATGTACCAAAAACAGGGAGATCCTGAGGCAGGGGTTTTCAGCCATGGGTACACATACCCCTAGGGGTAATTAGGCGTCATAGTGGGTATGAAGAAGACTCACAAATGCAAAAAATAAAAATTTAAGTAAAAGAAAATAATTATCTTGATTTTTTTTTAAAAAACAGTATTATATATGATCTCTAAACAACTTGTGAAACTTTTAGCAGCTCAAAGTTTACAGTCTGACTATAGTTTCAAAATGATCCTCCATCTGCACGAATGTGTTATTTCAATAGAACAGTTTTTCACTCTGATAGTGGAGTGTGGCTGCTTTACAGCAATATCGGCTGGTTGAATTGTTTTCGGTGTTTGATAGAGTACATCCAGAGTATCCTGTGTATCATTTCTCAACAAAAAAATGGATACATGCAAAAGAAAAATGAAGAAAACAAAAAATAGTCTACAGAAAGTGTAAAGCGGCAGAAAGTTTTACTGAGCCCCTTTGGATCATTTGTAGGCTGGCTTTAATATAGTCTATCTTGGAATAGTTTTGCCGAATGGAAAGTGAATATATGTTTCCGCAGAGATTTGCATCCAAATACTTGTTATTAAAAGTTTTAAGAATTACTGTCTGGTATTCTGTCCTATACCAGCAGACTGTCAGTCCCAAGCTGTTATGTCTTAAATCATATATTAAATAAATGGGGGGGGGGGTTCTGAGGGATAGGAGTTGGACCACATGACTAGTAGCATGATGTACAGTGAAGCATACAACTTTTGAAAATGCCAATGAGTTTTATTGGGATGCAAACTGGTACTTCTGTACTATGGCACTGAAAAGGATAACTTAACCAGAATGCATTGGTTCATATTACTGCTATTGCATTTTTAGTTCAAAATATTTTACATCAAACTGTATCAACCAGTATATCAAACAGTACACAGTAACTTACAAAGGATAAATGAACAGTTCATAAAAATGGTAAGTTGTTGATAAATAATTCTTCAGTAAAATGTCAATTTACCACAGGAAATGTTCATAATGTTAAAATGTTACCGAACTTCTTATAGAACTTAATAACAAAACAATTCCCTTAAATGTAAATGCCTTAAACAACTTCATAGAAACAAAGCACATGTTAACTGTATGGTGTCCTATGGTTACCATGCACTTTGCTTTCGTCAGCATATCTGCACTTCATGGGACTTTTAAAAAACATTTGTGTTATACCCCGGTGATCAACCTCAAAACATTAGGGGTCCCATAACACTCTACTTTTTTTCTCCAGACTCTTTGCCTGCTGTCTGGGCTGTTGAAGCATGTGCCGGACTCATCAGTAAACAAGACCCTTTGCCAGTGACATCATACTCTTCTTGGATGTGTCAGCACATTACCTAGAGGACCACTTGTTTTATTAACCAACTGATGATGGTGACAAATCTGCATCTAGGTTTTACAACTGGCATCTCTAAATTTCCACAGTCATTCTTAGTGGATACATTTCAGAAACATTATTCATTAGCATCCTGTGGCAAAGTGGTTTGCAATGCGTAGTTGTAGAGGTGATGCAATGCTCAAACAATGACAAACAACAAAGTCTACAGTCCAAACAATCCTTTTATTGATAATCCTGGTCGTTTGGCGATCGTAAATAACGGTAACTGGCAATACACAACGATGCGTACTGCAATTAAAACCACAGGGTTCAGTCCTGAAATAATAATAACAGTACAATAACATACAGAACACACACAATCACAAGTAGAGACGGAATGCTATACGTTCAAGTGGTTAAATACAATTAATAGTGAACAGTAGTGCAGTGCTGTCTGGGTTTGGTGCTGGCCTTTAGCGACAGCTCTTGGATCGTGTTAGCCATCTAGCAATGACAAACAAGTACAATTAGAATGACAAACATAAAGCACTCACTATTATTTTATGGTCCTTCAGGGGTACTTTCACAACCATAACAAAGGAACAGTTCGCTGTGCCACATCCCCTTTTGTATCTTCAGCCACTCCCCCTTGGTTTGCATGCAGGAGAGAGATTTATAACCAAGATTCATTCTTTCTCTGTCACACATCCTTTGCAAATATTTGAGGAGGAGATGGTTATGCATTTTAATTTGTTGGTGAACTCTTTGTTCGTGATTGTTTCAGAAACAGCAGCATGGTGTTTGGAATAACATGTACACACGTTTTCTGTCTACATGTGTCTTTATAAACAGGCAAAAGAGAACACCACACCTCGATGACCTGAAAAACCTCAGAATTACTTCCTCTTAAATGATTACCAGGTGTTTGCTTTTTTCAGAATATTCATATTCCAGTAACATTCATATAGCACAATTGAAGATCATATTGGAATATTTTAAAATTATGAATTTAATTCAGTATGACTTAGATGGGATACTGAGCCATTTCAAAGCAGTCATCCCTGCCTGAAGAAAACAAATTGTCTAAATCCATTAACATTTCAATGTCATAGTAAATCATTATATGTTTTCTGTACATGACACGTTTTATTTTTTCAGTCTCATTTCCTATATTCCTCATTCACCAAAATATATGGTGCCCTGTGACGGAAAGATGAGTTCTGGTGATAAATCTTCCTCCCAACCTGTGAGGGCGCTAAAGAACGGGAGGAGAAGCATCTGGAAGGGCTGGCCTGACAGTTCGTTTCCGGGTCAGGGAAGTGGGTCAGCCTGGATGGAAGCGCGACTCTGTTGTAAGACCGTATTGATTTGAGAGATAAACGAGAGGCAGCTGCAAGTAATAAGGCAGCTGCAACCGTTTATCTTGATATCATGCGGGATTACATATAGGGGCCAGGGTAACGCTGGTCTTTTCCTTCGTTTGGGTTAACGTTTGGAGAGAGAAGGAGCGAGAGAGGAGCTCTCGTTGTAAAGAGAATTACGTGTTGTGTTTTGTTGTGTTTGTTTGTAATTGTCTGCGTTTTGCACCACCAGACAGTTAACTCACCGGTCCGGAGCTGTCGACCAGGGTCAGCACAATCCGGATCACCACTGCACGGAACCGTCACGAAATACAGTGTCTTCACCCACCACAAGCACGTCTGCACTCACCCAGGACTGGTGACCGTGTGTTCGTTTTGTTCGGGACTGTGTCTGTATTATTGCTATCCCCGTGCTTTACACATTGTTGTGTATAGCCGGGGATTTATTATTTAACGGTCACCAGACCTGGATTATAAATAAAAGCACCTTGTCACTGGAAACTGTTGTCTGCCTGTCACTCCTGCATCGCATCACCGTTATACCTGTTCCCCTCCACTAGCCACTTTGCCACACGTGGTGTCAGAACACGGGACTATGGACCGCAACGCGCTGGCGGAGTTGCTGCAGGCACTGGAGACCAGACGGGATGCAGAGGAGAGACGGAGGGAGGAGCGCTATACGGCGCTCATTGAACGGGTAGGGCTGATCGTTGCTGCAGGAGCGACCCCTACCGGAACATCATTGATGTCGGCCCCGAAGGCACGGGCCATGAAAATGACGGCGGAGGATGATCCGGAGGCATTTTTGGTGGCGTTCGAGCGGCTGGCAACCGCGGCGGGATGGCCTCGGGAGTTCTGGGCAAGCCAGCTAGGACCTTGCCTGATCGGGGAAGCGCAGGCAGCTTACCAAGCCCTGAGCGACCAGTACGCCACTGACTATGACCTAGTCAAGCAGGCTATCCTCCGTCGTCTCAACATCACCGCGGAGACCCACCGGACGCGGTTCCGCGAGTACCGGAGAGCCCCGGAGACACGCCCCAGGGTGGTGGCACAGCGGTTGTGCGACCACATGGTCCATTGGCTGACCCCAGAGAAGAAGACCGCTCAACAAATGGGGGAAGCCATTGTGGTGGAACAATTCTGCCATGTGGTCGGCGCCGAAACTCAGGCGTGGGTACGGCGCCACAACCCTGACACCCTGGAGGAGGCGGTCAAATTGGCCGAAGATTTTGAGGACTCTCTGACGTCAGCCCGGGTCGGGATCCTGTCAGCCCCTGCCCTGCTCAGGAACCAACCTCTCCCTCCCTCTCCTCCAACACCACCACCATCACCCTCGGTCCCGGCACCCAGACCTCCCAGACCGCCGACCCCGTTGGGCCCCCTTGCCTCCCCCCCATGGAGACCGAGGATGGCCCCCAGCTGGGGTAGAGGTGTTGCCCCTGCCCCGTTGCCCTACCAGCAGCGGGACAGATATTTAACCTATGCCCCCTCTGTCCCTCCACTCTGTTTTAGGTGTAACCAGCCAGGACATAGGGCCAGGTCATGCCCCGCTGCTATGGAGTGTGACGTGGCTGCATGCAACTGGACACCTGGAACGGGTAAGCAGGGGGAAAACGGTTGGGAGGGGCCCTGTCTGATTGACGTGGTTTTAGGGAATGTGAAAACCCACGCGTTAGTGGACACAGGGTGTGAGCAAACCTTGATCAGGACAGCTCTCTTGGGCGGTATGTCGTGGCGGCCACAAGGTCAGGTGGCCATCTCCTGTATCCATGGAGACACGGCGGCATACCCCACCCTAAAAGTATATTTATCGGTAGGACCGATAAAACGTCACCTTGTAGTCGGGGTGGCGGAAAGGTTGCCGCACCCAGTTATTCTGGGCCGAGACTGGCCAAAATTCAAAGAATTGGTGCAAATAATGGCAGTCTCAGCCACACACGTAAACGTGGCAGAAAAAGGGAAAAAGGAACGGATTGGTGATGTGTTTCCTTTTCATCCTGAAATGTTTTCCCCTCTGTTCCGTCCTAGAAAAACAAATAAGGAGAGACGGACCGCGAAATGGGAGGGAGCGTCTTTGAGACAAGGCTGGGGTCTGGTGGGAGAGTGCTGTAATGGGAACAAACGCCAGTCGAAGGGAGTGGGAACGCAGTGCGACCGAGAGAGCGAGGTTACTGGGCCGACTAGGGCAGAGGTTATTCCAGCCCCTCTCAATATACCGGACCCGTGGTACTCAAGCGCGGACCTAGTGTGGGGCCAAAAGAACGACCCGTCACTGGTGCACGCTTGGGGGCAGGTCCGGTCCATTGAAGGTAAGGATGTTGATGGCGCTGGGCCGCTAGTATATCCACATTTCAGTATAAAGGGGCAATTACTATATAGGGTAAACCTAGCCGCGGGCACAGGACAGCCTGTAACACAATTATTGGTTCCCCCGTCTTGTCGGACCGAGGTCATGAGGCTGGCGCATGATATCCCTTTTGCGGGGCACCTCGGAGCCGAGAAGACGAGGGAGCGAATATTGGCTCGATTCTATTGGCTCGGTCTTCATACTGATGTGTCGAAATATGTAGCCACATGCCCAGACTGCCAGCGAGTAGCGCCAGGTCGAGTGCGCCCCGCTCCTTTGGTCCCACTGCCGATTATTTCCACTCCGTTCGAGCGCATTGCAATGGACATAATGGGCCCGTTGCTACCTTCTGACTCTGGGTATACGCATATATTAGTAGTGGTGGATTATGCAACGCGATACCCAGAGGCAGTTCCATTGAGGTCCACTAGTGCAGCTGCAATAGCCACCGAGTTAGCGCAGATTATGGCTAGAGTAGGGATCCCCAAGGAGATTTTGACGGATCACGGAACCAATTTTTTGTCCAATACGTTACAGCAGGTGTACAAAATATTAAAAATACGTCCCATCAGGACGTCCGTTTATCATCCACAATCGGACGGTTTGGTTGAACGTTTTAATCAGACCTTAAAGTCGATGCTGAGGCGATTTGTAACACAGGAGCAGAAACATTGGGCATCGCTTCTTCCCTACCTCCTTTTTGCGGTGAGAGAAGTGCCGCAGAGTTCAACGGGGTTCTCCCCCTTTGAGCTCCTGTACGGCCGGCAGCCTCGCGGCATTCTCGACCTGCTGAGGGAGGGGTGGGAGGAGCACAAAGGCTCGTCTAAAAATGTAGTGAAGTATGTGCTCCTACTACGAGATCGGCTGGATTTGGTCGGTCGTTTGGCCCAAGACAACCTCAGATCGGCTCAGCACCGACAACAGCAGCATTACAACAAAAATGCACGGATTCGAACCTTTCGACCAGGGGACAAGGTAATGCTGCTACTTCCCTCATCTGAATCGAAACTGTGTGCTAAATGGCAGGGGCCGTATGAGGTGATTCGGGCTATAGGGAAAGTAAATTATGAAATTAGACAGCCCGATCGCCGAAATGAACGTGAAATTTATCATGTCAATTTATTAAAGCCCTGGCAGGCAAGGGAGGTCTTATTTATAGCCCCAGGCAATATGGAGGATGATTTAGGTCCCTGTTCAGAGACCCCGAGCACAAGAGCGATTTCTATGGGGGAACAATTGGTTCCGGATCAGCAAAGAGAGCTGCGTAAGCTTATTGAGGAGTTCAGCGATGTTTTTTCTGACGTGCCCGGCAGGACAAACTTAGTTGAATATGACATTATCTCTCCACCAGGTGTCACAGTGCGAGAGAGACCGTACCGGATCCCGGAAAGTCGACGAAGTGGCGTTCGCAAAGAGGTATGGGATATGCTCGAGCTTGGGGTGATTGAGCCTTCCAGGAGCGAGTGGTGCAGTCCGATCGTCATAGTGGCTAAGAAAGACGGCACCAACCGCTTCTGTGTGGATTTCAGAAAGGTGAACGCTATTGCTAAGTTCGATGCATATCCCATGCCTCGGGTCGACGAACTTTTAGACAGACTGGGAAAAGCGAGGTTTATTTCCACTCTGGACCTGACGAAGGGATACTGGCAAATCCCTTTAACCCGCAGCTCCAGAGAGAAAACCGCATTTTCAACACCAGAAGGGCTGTTCCACTTTAAAACCATGCCGTTTGGGCTACATGGTGCGCCCGCTGCCTTTCAGAGACTGATGGACCAGGTTTTACGCCCACATCATGAATATGCAGCAGCGTATATTGATGACGTGGTGATTTACAGCTCCACCTGGCGAGAGCATTTGGCTAGGGTTGCAGCCGTTCTTCAGTCTCTAAGGGCAGCCCGGCTGACAGCTAACTTGAGGAAATGTGCGTTTGCCAAAACAGAGACTCAATATTTGGGATTTTTAATGGGGAATGGAAGGGTGAGACCTGTAGTCACCAAAATCCAGGCTTTGGTTGATGCAGCGATCCCCAAAACCAAGACTCAGGTGAGGTCACTACTGGGCTTAGCCGGTTATTACCGCCGCTTCATCCCCGAGTACGCCACAGTGGTTAACCCGTTAGTCGACCTCACCAAAAAGAGTGCTCCAAATTTAATTAAATGGTCAGCTGAGTGTCAGGGAGCGTTTGATACTATTAAGCGTACACTTTGCCAGGCCCCCACTCTTATTACTCCAGATTTCACCAAGAGATTCATCCTCCACACCGACGCATCGGATGTAGGTTTGGGTGCAGTCTTGTCCCAAAAAGTAGCTGGAGTAGAGCACCCGATATTATACCTCAGTAAAAAAATGTTACCTCGGGAACGCAACTACTCCGTAGTCGAAAAAGAGTGTTTGGCCATTAAATGGGCTACTCACTCTTTACGATACTACCTGCTGGGACACTCATTTGATCTGGTCACAGACCACGCCCCACTCAAGTGGTTAAGCACAATGAAGGACAGCAATGCCCGGATAACTCGGTGGTATCTGGCATTGCAGCCCTTCATGTACCACATGGTACACCGTGCGGGGAAAGACCACCAAAATGCGGATTATTTTTCCCGGGAGGGGGGAGTAATGGGGAAGGTAGATTTAGCCGAGTGTTCCTTCGGCTCCACTCTGAGCGGTGGGATATGTGACGGAAAGATGAGTTCTGGTGATAAATCTTCCTCCCAACCTGTGAGGGCGCTAAAGAACGGGAGGAGAAGCATCTGGAAGGGCTGGCCTGACAGTTCGTTTCCGGGTCAGGGAAGTGGGTCAGCCTGGATGGAAGCGCGACTCTGTTGTAAGACCGTATTGATTTGAGAGATAAACGAGAGGCAGCTGCAAGTAATAAGGCAGCTGCAACCGTTTATCTAGATATCATGCGGGATTACATATAGGGGCCAGGGTAACGCTGGTCTTTTCCTTCGTTTGGGTTAACGTTTGGAGAGAGAAGGATCGAGAGAGGAGCTCTCGTTGTAAAGAGAATTACGTGTTGTGTTTTGTTGTGTTTGTTTGTAATTGTCTGCGTTTTGCACCACCAGACAGTTAACTCACCGGTCCGGAGCTGTCGACCAGGGTCAGCACAATCCGGATCACCACTGCACGGAACCGTCACGAAATACAGTGTCTTCACCCACCACAAGCACGTCTGCACTCACCCAGGACTGGTGACCGTGTGTTCGTTTTGTTCGGGACTGTGCCCTGTATTATTGCTATCCCCGTGCTTTACACATTGTTGTGTATAGCCGGGGATTTATTATTTAACGGTCACCAGACCTGGATTATAAATAAAAGCACCTTGTCACTGGAAACTGTTGTCTGCCTGTCACTCCTGCATCGCATCACCGTTATACCTGTTCCCCTCCACTAGCCACTTTGCCACATGCCCCTACATCATTGTGCCAGGCAAGACATAACTGTTTCATAATACAGGGTTCAAACACATTTAGATGTATATGCATGTAAAAGTGGGATGGGATCAAAGCTATAAGCCAGAAGATGCCATGGTAGTGTTGTATGTCAGGTGATTATTAAAGGTAGCATTGCTAAAGCTCCTATAGCATCTTTTTAATAAAATATAAAATTAAGGTTTTTCCTGGTTTTGGACATGGGGTGGTTTTTCCAAAAGGATTGTCAATCCCTTTATTCTCTTATTCCTCTTTGTGTCATAAATTTTTGATAGCTCAAAACTGCAAAAGGGGGGGCTCCCGAGTGACCAGTAAAGGCGCTCTGCGTGGAGTACAGGATGCGCCCTATAGACTGCAGATCGCAGGTTTGAATCCAGGCTATGTTACTGCCCACTGTGACCAGGGGTTCCTAGGGGGTGGCGCACAATTGGCCGAGAGCTGCCCGGGTAGGGAGGGCATAGGTCGGCAGGGGAATCCACGGCTCACCACGCAGCAGTGACCCCTGCGGCCAATAGGGTGTCTGTGGTTCTGCAGTGGGGCCATCAGATCTGTGTTGTCCTCTGGCACTATAGGTCTGGTTGCCTCGCTATGGATCCTCTGTAAGAAAAATGATGGATTGGTAGGAACATGTTTCAGAGGATGCATGTTCTGGCCTCCGTTTCCCAAGTCGCCAGGGGGTTGCAGCGGTGACCCTGGATACAAATAAAAAATCGGGCATTCCAAATTGGGGAGAAAACTGGGGTAAAAACCCATTGGTGATGACTACATTTTCTAAAAAGTAAAAAAAAAAAAAAAAATGCAGAAGAAAATGTGTTTCCAATATGGTACTGTAAAAATATGTTTTTGCACTGTATGTAATTGGTGTATTACTGGTGTAATTAATATGTAGTTATTGACACTTAATGTAAAGTGTTACAAAAGCCTGTTACTGTAGAAAACTTGGTACAGTAAACGAAGGAGATCTGGTTCTGGAAAGACAAGTTATCAAGTTATTTTTCAACTCGAGTTTCACAAAATGAAAAAATGTTCAACTCTCAAATGGTCAGAGATAATAATTTGTACAGCACTGGTACCGTATGTTATTGCCATTCTACTTTGAGAAGCACTACTGGTTAATATAAGAAAAAGACTGTTCACTGGTGAAAAGGCATTTGCAGCGTTCTGCAAACATGAAAGGTATTGCTGCCAAGCTAAGCATACAGTCGGAACTCATGTTATACTGTATATGATAATAAGATTAACAAGGAAAACCAAAAATATCACTCTATTGAAAAATGATGTTTTAGCTTCCTAATGCAATTCGAATCCTGCTATTTGTTATACATACTATTGTTTATCCATCAAAAGTATTGTTTGCTGTTTTAAAATCCAGGAACTCAATGTACAATCTCTGACCTAAATCCTTCACCTGAGATAAACCTTCTGCAGAAACAGACAATGGAACATGCTTCAAAGGGACATGGCAGTACCCACTTTAGATAAATACAAAAATGCAGTCCTTTTAGTTAAAGCAATACGATTCATAAGTAATACAGAAGTATGAAAAAAAAAAACAACAGACTTTTTATATTTGAGTTTGAAGTATCCATATCTGTGGTACAGTATTTGTGCTTAGGGCAGATAGCTACCCTAAGCTTTATAGCTGATACTTATGTAGTATATTAATTGCAATCATGTTTGTACAGTCTGTCCAACCTCAGAAATTAATATGACTTAGAAGGTTTTCTTAGGTGTTGACTAATTTGACCATTTTTGCTTTTGTGCGCTCACGCCATACAACAAAAAGGTATTGGTAGAGTGTTCACGATTGATTTTGGCTATGTAGAAATATTTATTTGTGATGAACTGTATTATTTCCATGTACTGTTAGACAGGTTGAAAGATATATAAAAGCAGCCTTCACTAATCACAGTCACATATGTTATTTAAAACCAATACTAACTTAAATTTGTAAATAATTCATACTTGAGAATGTTTTCACTAAATTGCACAAACTTTAATGATGGGTTTTTATTTACAAAACCATAGATACTAATAAAGGGAGTGAACTGCAATTATAAAACCTACATTTCAGTTTATTTTTGGTTTAAGTGCCTCTATTAGTGCTAAGTGTATTAAAAAAAAGTAAACACACTTAAAGGCAGGTAAATACAAATAAAAATGTAACAAACATTTTGCTGGATGAACTTGATCTCAGCTGCATTATTACATTTAGTACTGTATGCTTTACTTTGTAGTTCATACAGCATACTGTCCATACATTACAGTTTGCTCCAATGTGCAACGATATAGCTCACAATTTTGTAAAAATGTTCTGTCCCTTGCAAGAGTCATTCATTTGTTATGACATGATTTTTTTTTTTTAATAGTAAAGATGATACCTATAGCAAAGGTTATGGGGTGTTGCGCCCCACCGCAACAAAATGCTATGGATCACATTGCTTATACTGCTGTAATAACATTTGGGATGTCAACATTTTAGCACTGTTGTACCTTGTGTTAACATTGCCCCTCAGTACAGAACCATGCATTTGCCATTGTAGTACCACTGCATTGCCAATGAGATCTTTTGGTAAGGAATAACAATATTTTCCCCTTGTTCTGCAACAATTTACCTCATAAAATATCTACGCCGCCTACACCAGGGTGTAATACAGTTAATATCTTGTACACTCATAAGACTGAGCTGTGGTCCCTCAGTATAGCATGCACTTCAAACCCTCACACTAAAAGGATATTCCATTAGGAGGATTGATCATGACGGACAATCACTAAAAAACATGAGGAGACTTACTTAATGAACAGTGTTAGTTAGTTGAGTGTAAATGTCACTTGGGTCTCCATGGACCTTAATCAGAGCCAAAATGAAATGTCATGATCACTGCCAGCTATATGATGTTGACCCAAGGACATTACTAATCTTCAGAAATAGGTCCTTCTTTTTTAATTGTTGACTTAATTTCCATTTTTAGACTATCCTGAAGATGGTACATGATAAAACTACTGGTGTGAGGAGAGGAATGTGGCTGACAGAGCTTATTTGAAATTAAAGAAAAAAGACGTTAACCATATTCATATGGTCCATTGGTGCAGCACACACCTTAGCTATGCAAACTGCACACACTTGAAAATATGTGACAATTTTGCTTCTTGCAGGTATCATTAATTATTTAATTACTTTTTTTATGTTTTACCAAAACATAATAAAGTTGTTCAACCACCTATATGGAGCAAATCGTTTGATGCAAGGAAACAGGGTTAACACTTTACATTAAGTGTCTCTAATTACTGTGCATTTACATAGTAGCTTCTAAGTAAATACATGTGCACTTACACATAATTACAATTATAATGCATAGTTACAATGTACTTAACGTGTAAATACACATGTATTTACTAAGTAACTACTATGTAAATACACAGTAATTAGAGACACAATGTAAAGTGTTACCGAAATAAGATACAGATTTGTTCCTACAGTATATTGTAATATCTTTGCTAACTCTTTAAAAGTATCTGTAATTGAAATGTTTGGAACTAAATGAAATAAGCTTTTTTGTGGAATTTGTTTTTTTTTTATCAGTGGAGTGAATTTTCCCAGTGTTGAGGATCAACATAATATTGCCTACACACTGCTTCATACCGCAGCTGTGACTGTCATTGTCAGATATATAACAGGACTGTTCCCAGTGCTTATAATGTGCTGGGGGAACTAAATCACAGAGTTAAGGAACAGCAGTGTATTTATTATATAACTTACAACTTAATCACTATAGAATTATTTATAACAATTGCATTTTTGTTGTAATAGTTATATTATGCGACCATAGTACATTGTGATTGTATATAATTGTTTCTTTTTTTTAATTAAATAGCTCAGGTGTCATACTCAACTCACAAGCTGATGTGAATAGCTTTTAAATCTACATACTGCTAACTGCCTAATAAACGACTTGCAGCATTTTCAAATCAAAATACATACCGTTTTATTTCTGTTGAAATTTTTTAATTAAAAAAAGTGGGGGCTGATCAATCAGTTTTTACCTTTTCACTGTTCTTTTGTAATTTTAATAAGGGGGTGGTGGTGGGGTGGGGTTCAATTTGAAAGCCCCTGGTCAAAAGCTGGTATCAGCCCATGTGATACCTGACTGCTCAAATTACTTCGAATTACATCATACTGTCATCTTTAGCAGCTGAAGACTAATGTAACAGATGGCATTTCTGAGGAGAGATGGATGGCCTGGCTAAGTATGTAATGCTACCATGGTATCCGGGTTTTTACACAGACGTAAAATAGATCTGTAATATGAGTCAAATGCATAAGGATAGAAACTTTTAAATGACGTTTTACTGTCAAGTTCCACAGGTGTTGTCATGTAAATGATGATGGCTTGATAGGGTGTCAGACAACTTCTGTAAGGTGGGAAGGGGGTCATTTTTATCTTACTCTCCCTTTTATTTGACAAAGTTTTAAGTTTATTTTAGAAGAAATTAAAAGTACTGCAATTTGTATTTATGCAAAAAAAAAATGAAAAGATTTAAAATATACACAATTGATAACTGGTACATGGTTTATCAATTACTAGAACCCCTGCTACCTAGCTTCTTTAAATTCTGGATATTTCTCTCATTAAAAAGGTACCACTAATTCAGAATTGTAAACTTGGTGGCTTTTCTGCAAGGAGAATCCACCCCTAACCAACGCGCCATCAGCAAGCGCATAAAAGCTCAGTGTGTTATTCTTCCATGTCGCTTCTTTTTGTTTCGACCGCTCAGTCAAGCACAGGAGTTGACCGCTTAGAGCAGTGGTTCTCAAAGTCGTGACCTGGCTTCACAGGCACAAATTTGCCCGCGGTAGCTGTTTTTAAATTAACGGTCGTGAACACATTTTTGACGGGTCGTGGCGTGGGAAAATAAAGAAAGCTTTAAACACGTTTTCCAATAAAAGCGCCACAGCAGTCTGTTGACAGTACTGCTCGCTTATGCTGTGCTTGTACGTACGCGACATTTTTTAATTTTTTTTTTCTGACTGGCTTTTGCAATACGAGCAACCAACTGAACATCTGCATTGTCTCTACGGTAGCCCATTCATAAATTAGCTGGGTGGGACATAAACTGTGTCTGTTTCAGATGCAAGTACCGACTGTAAGTTTAACCAATAGGAGAGTCAAATATCTTTCACGTTTTACGCAGCTGTCCAATCATAAGCAAGCAGAGGCTGTTCAAGGTATTATTCATGAAAATTCAAGGCAAGTGAGTAGCCAATGGGAAAGTGAAAGATATGACAGCTGTCCAATCATTCGTGAGCAGAGGCGGGGTGTTAATATGCCAGGTAAGCACTGAATTTCGCCGACTATTATTGAGAAAAATAATACATTTCAGTATTTAGAATTTAATTTTCTATCTGTATTTTTTTTTTATTTCACCAGACAAGGGGAACACAATAGTATATTTAGTTATGAGTCCACTTTCTCTGAATAATTGTACTGCAGATTAGTGATCTTTAAAACAGAGTAGTGTTGACAAATTTGTCAAATTGAAACAAAGCGAGACATTAGCTACCTTTTTATTCACGGAGACTGAATAGTCTCTCTCTCACGGAGACTTATCAGAGTGAGTTAAGAATAACCCCACTAAAACTCTTAATATATATATATATATATATATATATATATATATATATATATATATATATATATATATATATATATATATATATATATATATATATGTTGTATATGTCGCGACGAGGCAGTGTGTAAAATAAGAACCTATGCAATAGTTAGCGTGCCCGCAAACAGCCAAGTAAGATCAATTTATGTCCGTGCCCAAATTACTTTGAGGACCACTGGTTTAGAGCCTGCCCTCAGCCATGGATTCCCTGAGGTTTCCCCCTAAAAAATTCAAAATTTGTGAGTATTTCCTTACCTGAGTGCTGAGCAGTTCGTATTTAGTTCTGCAGGGTGAGTGGTCGGGTTGGAGAGGCTGGGCTCTCTCCCCCAGCGCAGTCATGCTCTGGGGGACGGGCTGTCTCAGGTTTCATTTGCATTCATTTTTCAATATTTGGGGGGTAGGTGGCTGTGCGCCACTGTGGGGTGTGTTAATCATTTATTATTATTTTCCATTCATGGTTTGGCAGACTCACCTTTTTGTGGGGAGGCACTGGGATGCATGTAACTGTTCATGTTTTCTGTCGGGCACCCATGGACAAGGCCTCTGGACAAATTTATCTTTCACTCAGGCTCTGAGCACCCGTCACAGTCATCGGGCCCTGGGTGCCATCATTAATCTCTGCAATTGCAATCATCACTCATTGTGGATTCTCCGAGCTGAAGTGAGAAGTACATCACAGTTGTAGCAAAGGGAAAGCATGCAGTTGTGCAGTGTAACAGCATATTAGGTAATGCAGTAAATTAACACTCCCAGCGGAATCCCCAGATAAAACTGGCAACTTTGTACAGCCAGGAGGAAAACCAGGTGAGCCGCATGTGGACCCTTTAAGTCACATATTTTTATAATTTTACTGTATTAGTTTTAGTAGCATTACTTATCATGCTGCTGTATTGCATGTCTTTACACTCATCTTAGGCATTAGCTAATAGATATTACATGCATTTTCACAGGCAAAAAGCGAGTATCCAAGTAAAAGCATTATTTTATTGTTCTATAAATCAGAATATAACCTTTTTCAAACAACATCTTTTTCATGCCAATGTTTAATATAATTTCAGATAAAATGGTTTCAGACTGCTCACTCATGCAAAAAGCTTTGACAACAAAAAAGTAATTTATAAAATAGACCATGAGAAGTTTTAGTACATAGGTTGTCTTATGCAACGTTAAACAGCTGAAGTAAGTAACTTACTGTTATTCAGCTCTATATGAAATCCTGAAGCATGAAACTGGGTAAAGATTTTTGCAGTACTCTATTAATAATAATGTGAAAAAAAAAAAAAAAAAAAAACTGGCCTATTTACTGTTCCATTGGTAGACCCTAAAATGTCAATACATATCATGAGATAAAAAAAAAAAAACTACTAGCTCTTTATCTACAGCCAAAGTTATAGTTCTAATATTTTTTGTCTGAAATGCTAGAAGTCTCAGAAACAAAATGTTAGAACTTGAAGCTACTGCACTAACAAGTAACTATGATGTGATAGGTGTTACAGAAACATGGCTATCCGAGAGTGATGGAGACGAGTATAATATTAGTGGGTATACACTACATAGGAAAAACAGGTGTTAAATCTGGAAGAAAAAAACAACGCAGAATCAATATGGGTCAGAATTATGGACAAAATTCAAAGGGCATAATAATAGGAGCATGCTATAGACAAAATAATCTGTTATACAATGACATTAGAAATGCGTGCTGCAAAGGAGAAGTCATATTAATGGGGGATTTCAACTTCCCCCATATAAAATGGGAAAACCTGATGGGGAGCACAATATACAAAATTGAAATGGTGGAAATGACAAATGACTGCTTCCTAACGCAATTTGTCAAGGCAACGACTATAGGGGAGGCATACCTTGATTTAGTCTTTTCAAATAACGAAGACAGAATAACTAAAACAGATGTTAGAGAACCATTGGCAAACTCAGACCACAACATGGCCTCCTTGGAAGTGCTTTTTAAAACGCAGAAAGTAATGACTAAAGCTAAGGTTTACAATTTTAGAAAGGCACACTATGAAGGTATGAAACAGAAACTAACAGAAGTAGATTGGAGTAAAATAGAGAAAACATCCACGGAAAAAGGATGGCTCTTTTTTAAAAAAAAATTTAGTACTAGATGCGCAAAACAATTACATCCCAAAAGTAGACAAATCTCAATCTAAAACAAAAAAGGCACTTTACAGAGCGTTTAAAAGGGACCAAGAACAAAGTACACAAAAAGAGTACTTGAAACTGCAAACACAAGACAAAAAGGAAGTTAGAAAGGCCAAGAGAGAGATAGAAATGAGCATTGCTAAGGGGGCTAAAATACATTCCAAAAAGTTTTTCCCAATATTATAACAACAAGAGAACATTCAAAGAGGAGGTAAAATATCTAAGAGATAGCAAAATCATAGATGAAGAGAAAAAACAGCAAATATATCAAATGATTACTTTCCACAAGTTTTTACAATGGAGGTATGGGCAACATGCCCCACATGCCAACCTGTTCCTATCCAGTTTTAAATAACTTTAGCATAACAGAGGCAGAACTGGTAAAGGGACTAGAAGCTCTTAAAATAAACAAATCCCCTGGGCCGGATGACATCCTCACAATAGTACTCAAAGAAATGAAAGAAGTTATTTACAAACCACTAACCCACAGACTGGAGAATTGCAAACGTAATACCGATCCACAAAAAGGGAGACAAAACCGAACCAGGTAACTACAGACCAATGAGCCTGACTTCTGTAATATGTAAACTTATGGAAACTATAATAAGATCCAAAATGGAAAATTACCTATATGGTAACAGTATCCTGAGAGACAGTCAACATGGTTGATTTTTTGAGGATGCAACATCGACAATGGATAATTGCAAAGCATATGCATGGTTTAGTTAGATTTCCAGAAAGCTTTTGACAAAGTCCTGCATAAAAGTTTAATTCTCAAACTGAACGCAGTAGGGATTCAATGAAATGCATGCACATGGACTAGAGAGTGGTTAACATGTAGAAAACAGAAAGCACTGATTAGAGGAGAAACCTCAAAATGGAGCAAGGTAACCAGTAGAGTACCACAGGGATCAGTATTAGGTCCTCTGCTCTTCCAAATCTATAAAAATAACTTCGATTCTGGTATAGTAAGCAAACTTCTTAAATTTGCAGACGACACAAAAATAGGAGGCGTGGTAAATACCGTTGCAGCAGCAAAGATCATTCAAAATGATCTAAACAGCATTCAGAACTGGGCAGACACATGGCAAATGACATTTAATAGAGAAAAGTGTAAGGTACTGCATGCAAGCAATATAAATGTGCATTATGAATATCATATGGGAGATACTAAAATTGAAGAAAGAATCTATGAAAAAGAATTAGGAGTTTTATAATACTGTGTAGTGAAAAGTGTTGAATTTCAATAAAGGGAAGTAAAAATGTTAATACTTTACAATGCATTAGTAAGACCTAATCTAAACTATTGTGTTCAGTTCTGATCATCTCACTACAAAAATGATCTTTCTGCTCTAGAAAGAGTGCAAAGAAGAGCGACCAGAATTGTTCTGGGTTTAAAAAGGCATGTCATATGCAGACAGGCTAAAAAAATTAAATCTATTCAGTCTTGAACAAAGAAGACTACACGGCAATCTGATTCAAGCATTCAAAATTCTAAAAGGTATTGACAATGTCGACCCAAGGACTCTTTCGACCTGAAAAAAGAAACAAGGACCAGAGGTCACAAATGGAAACTAGACAAAGGGCATTCAGAACAGAACATAGGAGGCACTTTTTACACAGAGAATCTTGGGAGTCTGGAACCAACTTCCCAGTAATGTTGTTGAAGCTGTCACCCTGGGAACCTTCAAGAAGCTGCTTGATGAGATTCTGGGAATAATAAACTGCCAACAACAAAACAAGCAAAATGAGCCTAATGGCCTCCTCTCATTTGTAAAGCACAGAATGCAATCTTCAACATTTCTCACTTTGAAAGTAACCACACACAGTGCAATTAACATGCCAAGTGCTTTGTCTTGGAAATTCATAAGATTGAAAATTACCTTTAAACCTCTATTAAACATAAGCTTCATTTTCTAGAATAAGGTTTCCTTTTATTACTTTAAAACACATTTAAGAGCTTCATTCTGTTGTGTTCATTTATAATATCACATTCACATTAACATATGGTATAAAATCGAAGAACACTCATCAACAAATCATACAAAAACATATGAAAACTGACTTGCATCAATAAAATGTAGAACTGTGGCAATTCATAGACCACAGATATGAATTCATCACTTTGTCTATCGTCTTAAATCCAGTTCTCTGGGTCCGGATTGCTCCTGGTCTTTGTTCCACGTATATCTAAATGACTCTACTGACCCAATTTAACCTCCTTTCCCAGGCCCAATCAGTACATTTTATATATATATATATATATATATATATATATATATATATATATATATATATATATATATATACACACACACACACACACACACACACACATTTTGGAGGACGCCAAACTTTGAGGGCTGGATTTATGCGTTTTGACATCTTAGGGCCATTTTCACAAAGAATACACTCAAGATGTTAATACCATTTGTTTTCCTAAAACTAAAACTAAAAGTTGGTCATAAAAGCTTAAAATAAATACATTTAATAACTCTAATATGCACCTTTTCCTTTTTACAAAAATAGTGGTACATTTTTTGTCAATGTGGCCATTAGGTTTCATTATCCTACATCATTTTCTTTTTTACATGGACTCATTGAAAGTTATATAGAACACATTTTTATATAGCTAACATTCTGTGTTCAATTATCAGCGTGACTCTAATCTCTATCTGTATTAGAGATGTGCTCTAACATTGTCAATCCACATAGTCACTTGCTGCAGTTACAAAGTTTTTGTAAAAAACAAAATACAATCGCAGGGTTTTTCCCCTCTAAACAGGTGCATGGATATTTGCTGGCTCCTTTTTTTTTTTTTTCCATGAGTATAATTTGTATAATGGTAAAATTGCAAGAGCCATTGAAAGAAATAACATCTGATGTTTCACCGAGCTGAAATGATGCAAATGAATACTGATCCAGCGCTAGATTTTGCTGCTGAATCTGCAAATCAGACATTCATTAATTCCCAGCATTGTGAGTCATTCAGTACCAAATTGTTATTTTCAAAAAGAAGGAATACGTTATAAACAAAGTTTGAGTTGAAATCTTATTTTAGTGACCGAGCTGTACCCATGGAACTAGAACAAAAGATCTGAAAATCAAAGTACCCCAGATGTTCTGATATAAGCTGCTGGAATACAGTCCTGAAAAAAAAAGTGAGATGTGAATTTATTAATGATTCAATGTCAGGATAACTATTACTTGTTTTGAGTATGGGTGATGTTAGTGATTGCAGATTATTTGGCTGCTGGTCCAGTCTCTCAAGCCACCAGCCTAAAAGAGGAACTGATCAGGCAATGTCCTTATCCCCCTCGAGTGGACTGCTGGCAATAAAGTAGAGGTTGGGGAGATGGAGGATAAGGATTGCAACTGGGATTTCCAGATGAATTTAACTAATATGGAGGTGGAGGGTGGGGATTTGAAGGAGGGAGCAAGCATTCATAATCCTTCATAATCTATGGAAGTGTGCATTTTCTTTTTTTTGGCCACAAATGTGTTCAGAGAGTTAAGCAAAGTAAATGACGACTGGTAGAAAAATGGCAATGTCAGCCTTATGAGGACTGGCAAGTGGTTGTCAATACCTAGTTAATTGTAATACCAAGGGGATCTGTAATTACATAAAGTTGAGTGGAACTCAAGATAAATAAGGATCTAAATATAAAAGCAACCAAATCTATAGTAAATCTCTATAAAAACCTTTCATCACACAAATCTCAAAATAAGATATTATTTATATGCTTTACATGAGTCCTAGCAAACACAGTTTTAATGTTACACTTACATTTACAATAGGAGACAGTCACACCTTTGTGAGGGTATTCCACAATCAAGGATTGTTGCAACCAATGACTAAAACATAAACCCTTCAACACAATCTCAGGTCTCCAAGTGTGGAATGCAGGACCTGACCCCAAAATGCTGGCAACCCTTTCTATAAACATTTGTTCAGTTAGCATAAGCTGCCTCATTTAACAGCTCCCTATGAGTCTTGATTATTTTATTAGTGTTCCAGTTGCACAATAATTCAAATGGGCACTTGAACTGCACTGTAAATTTACAGTATAATCGAAAAACTACTCACTTCTTAATCTTTTGTAGTCATTTTTGTATTACTTTAGCATAAGTACATGTTAATTTGGATTCATATGTTGTTTTTTTCTGACTTTATCTGAACGAAAAGACACACTGTGATGAGTCAAAGGGGTTTTCGGTCTGTGATTCAGCCTCCCGACAGTAGATGGCATCAAACCAACTCGGGACTTCCCTTACCAAGATCTCGTGACCATGGCAAAAGTCATCTTTTGAGGGGCGGCACCTTGGTGAGGGGCGGAAGTACGAGTATGTAACTTCCAGCCACTGGAGTCAAGTGAAGGAGAAGGACACGTGTCGGTTGGGGATTGGTGTTCCACTGACTACAGAGGCGGGACATTACATACTAAAGGGAACGTACTACTGTGTTCGGGGTTGGTCCGAAAGTAAAGTAGGAGGAGTAACGGGTGGAGGGAGAGTCTGGTTTTGTGCAGCGGGATTTTTGAAACACTAACATTTCTTTTGTCTTTTTTTTTTGTTTATGTATGGTCACCACGAAGACAAATTAAAGACGAGTCATCACAGTTTGTTTTGGATTCCACCCCTGCACTCCTTCCCTCACACCATTTTGTTTTTCGTTTGTTATTTAATCCTTTTGTTGTGTATAGAAAATAAAAATAAATTATTTTATTTCTGTACACATAAATTACTGTCTGGACATTCCATTTAATACACTCTCGCCTCACACGTGGTGTCAGAAGTGAAAATGGATCCAGCTACAGTTTTGACAATGTTTAGGGAGCAGGAGGAGAAGCGAGAGGAGAGAGAGACACGGCACCTGGAACAGCTCGCCCAGTTCTTGGGACAGCTGGTAGAAAAACTATCAATATCAACATCAGAGAGAGCGGTTGCCCGGATGTTTGCAGCTCAGCCTAATCTTCAGAAGATGACCTCGGAAGATGATCCCGAGGCTTTCTTGATTACTTTTGAGAGAGTGGCAGAGGCTGCAGAGTGGCCTAGGGAACACTGGGCCATGAAATTGGCACCCTGCCTGACAGGGGAAGCTCAGGCAGCGTATCGAGCCCTGACGGCCACGAATGCAGGGGACTATGTTAAAGTTAAAGAAGCCATTCTCTCACGCCTCGGGATCACGGAGGAAACATACCGGCGCCGTTTTCGGGAATACCAGCTGTCCAAGGGGATGCGGCCCCGGGTTGCGGGACAATATCTTTTAGATCAGTGCACCCGGTGGCTGCGGCCAGAAGAACATACACCCCAAGAACTGGTGCAGAAAATAGTTATAGAACAGTTTGCGTCTATACTACCGCCAGGGAATCGAGAGTGGATTAAGAGGAATAGACCTACCACTCTCGAGGATGCCCTCCTCCTGGCGGAGGCCTACGAAGACGCAAACGAAGGTGCCGGGTCAGACCCCACTCCTGCCCCTAAACTAACTCGGACCAACCAACCAATGAAGCCCAGAGGGGGTAACCGGACCTTCAGACCATGGAGGTCGAGGTTAGCCCCATCCTGGGCGAGAGAGAATCCCCCTAACCTGCCGGTCGCGGACTCGCAGGACAGATTAACTCCGTTGATGCCTCCTAACCAAGTGTGCTACCAATGTAATGAGCCTGGACACATTGCCAGGAATTGTCCAGTAATAAAGGTGGACCTGGCGACAAGATCCTGGTCAGCAGTAACAGGTAGGAACACTGGGGAATGTCGGGAGGGCCCTTATCAGTTAAGAGTACAGGTCGGGGGAAAGAGTACTTACGCATTTGCGGACTCTGGGTGTGCACAAACATTGATTCGGCAAGCTCTCTTGGATGGGGTAGCCTGGGAGCCACAGGGTAAAGTGGCTATCTCCTGTATTCATGGAGAAACTCGGGTTTATCCCACCACTAAAGTTAGACTTATTGTAGGTGATTATTCAGCTTGCGTTAAAGTGGCTGTAGCGCAATGTTTACCATACCCTGTTCTCCTGGGAAGAGACTGGCCGTTTTTTGATCGTATTTTAGGTCGGGAAATGGTCTTAGTTTCTACCAGGGGACAATTAAAGCAACAGGAGAAAACAATTGGCGAGATTTTTCCGTTGCAATCCGACCTGTTTAACCCTAAAATCCGCCCAAGAAAAACAAAAAGAGAGCGTCGGGTGGAAAAATATGAGGGAACTCTGAGACGACAAGGGGAGGGGTCTGACACAAAAGTAAACCAATCGCTGAAACGGCAAGGAAAGGGAGTAGGTATTCAGTGTAACCGGGGCTGCGAGGTTACTGAGGTGGAAGGTCATGTAATAAAAGACACTCCTCTCTGTGTACCTAACCATTGGGACCGAGATATTGACTTGGGATATGAACAACAAAATGATCCCACGTTACAGTATGCTTGGAAACGGGTTAGATATATCGAGGGGAAGGATATGCAGGAAGGACAACCGGTGGTATTTCCGCATTTTTCTGTATCTGGGCACTTATTATATAGAATAACCCGGGCTCCCGGGACGGGACAGCTCGTAAAACAGTTATTGGTTCCTAGGCCTTTTCAGTCAGAAGTCATGAGATTGGCGCATGACATTCCATTTTCAGGTCATTTGGGAACTGAAAAGACTCAGGAACGAATTCTGGCCCGGTTTTTTTGGCCTGGGGTTTATGGTCTTGTGCGGAAGTATGTATCGGAGTGTCCTGAATGTCAATTAGCTGCCCCTAAGTCAGTTCGCCCCGCACCTCTGGTTCCACTTCCAATTATTGGGGTACCGTTTGAAAGGATTGGTGTAGATTTAGTAGGCCCTCTGGAGGGAACAGAGTCAGGATATCGGTATATTTTAGTAGTAGTGGACTACGCAACGAGATATCCAGAAGCTGTTCCCTTACGCTCTATGAATGCAATAGCTGTAGCGAATGAATTGGTAAAAATATTCTCTAGGGTGGGAATCCCGAAAGAAATTCTCACTGATCAGGGCACTAATTTTATGTCAGACTGTATTCAGCAACTATATAAATTATTGAAAATTCGTTCAATTAGAACCTCAGTTTTTCATCCACAAACGGATGGGCTTGTTGAACGATTTAATCAGACTTTGAAAAATATGTTGCGCCGCTTTGTAGATCAAGAAAAACGCAATTGGGCTAAACTGCTTCCCTACTTGCTCTTTGCAGTTCGCGAGGTACCACAATCCTCAACGGGGTTTTCCCCGTTTGAGCTCTTGTACGGTCGGCAGCCGCGGGGTATCTTGGATCTCATAAGAGAAGGCTGGGAAGAACAGTCAAAGGAGTCTAAAAATGTAGTAAAATACGTGTTGCAGTTACGCGATCGCTTAGAATTAGTCGGTCGATTGGCACATGACAATCTCAAAGCGGCACAGCAGAAGCAGCAACAAAGCTACAATAAAAATGCAAGAATTCGGAACTTTCGACCTGGAGATAAAGTGTTGTTATTGTTGCCCTCATCGGAATCTAAGTTGTTTGCTAAATGGCAGGGTCCCTTTCAGGTTATTCGAGCAATTGGTAAAGTCAATTATGAGATCCGACAGCCTGGGCGTCGGAAAGAAAGTCAAATTTATCATGTTAATCTCCTGAAACCGTGGAAAGAACGGGAAGTCCATTTTATATCTCCTGTACAGGAGGGAGAGGATTTTGGACCCTCAATTGAGTCAGAGTCAGCAATTGAGGTCCCGATGGGGGAACAATTAACTCCTGATCAGCGTGAAGAGGTAAGCAATCTAATTAAAATGTTCAGTGATGTGTTTTCTAACGTGCCTGGAAGAACGCATTTGATCGAACATGCTATTATCACTCCGCCAGGTCTAAGAGTTAGACAGAGACCGTATCGCATTCCAGAGAGTCGGAGAGATTCTGTTCGAAGGGAGGTGGAGTGTATGTTGAAACTTGGGGTAATTGAACCTTCCCGAAGTGAGTGGTGTAGCCCAATAGTACCAATAGACAAGCCAGATGGGTCACTACGATTATGTATCGATTTTAGGAGGGTGAATGCTATCTCCAAGTTTGATGCATATCCCATGCCTCGAGTAGATGAACTCTTAGACAAACTGGGGCAAGCTCGGTTTATTTCAACTCTGGATCTGACGAAAGGATATTGGCAAATTCCATTAACGAAAGCCTCTCGTGAGAAAACGGCATTTTCAACCCCAGAGGGTCTTTTTCAATTTTGTACTATGCCGTTCGGACTTCATGGAGCGCCTGCTACTTTTCAGAGACTAATGGACAGGGTTTTACAACCTCATCGAGAGTATGCAGCTGCGTATATCGATGATGTAGTCATTTATAGTTCTTCCTGGAGAGAACATTTGACTAGATTAGAAGCCGTCTTACAGTCTCTGAGGAGGGCGGGGCTCACAGCGAACATGGCAAAGTGCGCTATTGGAAAAGAAGAAACTAAATATTTAGGTTTCATAATGGGTAAGGGTAGAGTGAAACCGTTGGTTTCAAAAGTCCAGGCTTTGTTGGATTCACCGGTACCTACCACGAAAACCCAGGTGAGATCACTGTTAGGGTTGGCTGGTTATTACCGCCGCTTTATTCCACACTTTTCCACTATAGCCGCCCCTCTCACTGATCTCACTAAAAAGAACGCTCCAAATAAAATTAAGTGGAGTGCAGAGTGTCAGACAGCCTTTGAATCTATTAAAACTAATTTGAGTCAGGCCCCAGCATTAATAAGCCCGGATTTCAGCCGAGAGTTCGTCCTGCAGACAGATGCATCGCAGACTGGTCTGGGGGCGGTTCTGTCCCAGGAGAGAGATGGTGTAGAACACCCGATACTATACATCAGTCGGAAGTTACTGCCCAGAGAACAGAGGTATTCGGTAGTGGAGAAAGAATGCCTGGCAGTGAAATGGGCAGTGGAATCTTTAAAATACTATCTTCTGGGACGACCCTTTGTACTCATCACAGATCACGCTTCTTTAAAGTGGTTAGACACGATGAAGGATTCAAACGCTAGGATTACGCGGTGGTACCTGGCGCTCCAACCCTTCGCCTTTCAAATAAGGTATCGTGCGGGTAAGTTACATCAAAATGCTGATTTTTTTTCCCGGGAGGGAGGTAAAAGGGAAGGGTTAGAGGTTTCCGAGTGTTCCTTCGGCTCCACTCTGAGGGGTGGGATATGTGATGAGTCAAAGGGTTTTCGGTCTGTGATTCAGCCTCCCGACAGTAGATGGCATCAAACCAACTCGGGACTTCCCTTACCAAGATCTCGTGACCATGGCAAAAGTCATCTTTTGAGGGGCGGCACCTTGGTGAGGGGCGGAAGTACGAGTATGTAACTTCCAGCCACTGGAGTCAAGTGAAGGAGAAGGACACGTGTCGGTTGGGGATTGGTGTTCCACTGACTACAGAGGCGGGACATTACATACTAAAGGGAACGTACTACTGTGTTCGGGGTTGGTCCGAAAGTAAAGTAGGAGGAGTAACGGGTGGAGGGAGAGTCTGGTTTTGTGCAGCGGGATTTTTGAAACACTAACATTTCTTTTGTCTTTTTTTTTTGTTTATGTATGGTCACCACGAAGACAAATTAAAGACGAGTCATCACAGTTTGTTTTGGATTCCACCCCTGCACTCCTTCCCTCACACCATTTTGTTTTTCGTTTGTTATTTAATCCTTTTGTTGTGTATAGAAAATAAAAATAAATTATTTTATTTCTGTACACATAAATTACTGTCTGGACATTCCATTTAATACACTCTCGCCTCACACACACATTTGCCCGTTTTCCCATTGGAAATAGTGATATTTTGAAATATCACTGTCCTGGTCACAAAAGCAAAGTTTGTGGGGAATAATAGCCATTTTCTATACTTTTGAGGCATAAGCAATTAGAAAATAACACTTACTACCCAGGAACAAAAATTGTGTCACAAAAGACCACATGTTAATCTGTTCTACTGTATGTTAACCACTGCTATCTGACCTTTCATTCCCTTTCCAAGTTTACTACAGAAGTAACAGGATGCAACTTGCATTCTAATTTTCCTCTCTGGTTCTTAACCATATTGTCCTATTTGTGGTTGAGTTCCTATTTATCTGGTTATACACAGTCTGTATTTTTTTGCTGGTGATAATAGCTCACATGTGGTATTCCCCAGGGCTCTGTTCTCAGGCCACTACTGTTTAACATCTACATGCTTCCTCTTGGTCATTTAATTCGTCATCATGGTCTTCTGTTACAGTCCTATTCTGACGGCACACAGGTCTTTATGAAAGTCTCTCCTGGATCTTCCTCCCTGATGTCCCACCTCTCTGCTTGCTTGGAAGACATTGAGGCCTGGATGTCTGCCAACTACCTACAATTAAGTGCGAAGAAGACAGAGCTCTGGCTAGTGGGATCCCACCCTCGACTAAAAAAAATAAACTGAGTTCCTTTTCCCTCAGCTTTGGAAACTGCTGCCTACTTCCTTCCCCTTCTGTTCATGGTCTTGGAGTTCTTCTGGATGGTGGGCTTACCTTTGTTTCCCACATCTCATCTGTTGTTAAATCTTTCTTTTGTCATCTCTGTAACTTTGCCAAAGTAAGTCCCTATCTTTCTGTATCTGATGCTGAGATCCTTTGCCATTTGTCACTTCTCGTCTGGACTACTGCAATTCACTCTACTCTGGTCTTCCAGCACGTGCCATTAATAGACTACAATTAGTACAAAATGTAGCAGCCAGGATCCTTTCCAAATCCAAACATCATGATCACTCCTCAGCTGGCCCTTCTTCACTGGTTACTTATCAGATATAGGGTTACTTTTAAAATTATTCTGCTTATGTACAAATCTCTTCATAACTCTGGCTCTGAATACTTGTCCTCCTGATTGTGCCAATATATCCCCACAGGTAATCTGAGATCCTCTGACTCTGGCATTTTAAGTCAAAGTGTGTAACTCTTGGCAGCCGTTCTTTTAGCTCTGCAACTCCTACACTCTGGAGTGCTCTTCCCTTCTCTGTTTGAACTGCTCCCACCATCTCACTCTTCAAGTCAAAGCTAAAAACTCACCTTTTTTTCACTGGCTCTTTCTTAATCTTTTTATTCTATCCTGCTTTGCTGTTTCTTCATTTTAAATGTTCTTTTTTTAAATGATTGTTGTTTCAGATTCCAGTGTTGTACTGCAGCATTTATAAAATAAATTGTGCCAGCATGCACTATGCTGTACAAACCTGATTTATATTAAAATCACTGCCTTGCACTTGAACTGGATGGTTATCATCGCTTCACGGGTGGCAAAATCTGGGAGTAACTTTCGAATCCCCTTTTGACTTATATGGCAGGGCACTGGTATAGGGTGTGTGTGGGGGAAAAGAAAACACATAGGAATGTGGCTGGGTCCATAATTTAATGATTTATGTTTCATGAGACTCCAGCCACAGGTGTATAAGGGGAATTACGGGTGCTAGTAAGATTGATGTTGATGAAGGTGCGTGTTGCTGTCTTGCTGTCCTGTTTAAGTCTGTGAGTTCTTGTATAGACCTTTTGTTTTGGCTCTTGTGCCTGTTTATTTGTTTGTTTTTTAATGTACTGCTAAATAAACATGTTCAACAGTGCTTCAAACCTGCAGATTCTGCCGTCTGAGTCTCTCTTGCTGCTGGTAACAGATGGGCCGTGATGCTACTCTGCCACGCTTACAATAGCAGCAACATAGTGGGAAGTTTTAATAAGACTTTCATATAAAACTGTTGCAATTAATAATGAAAAAGGTGGACCCAGTGTAATTACTACAGAAATTACTATTTAGTGTAAAAATATATTAAACAATAGGGTTGAAAAATAGGAAAGACTGACTATATTGTACTTTTTTGAGTGGGTATAATTTCTATTCTTATCTTTTTGTGACTGTCACTCAGAATGCATGTATGAGGATGCTGTCTTCTATGATCCCTTTGGAAACTGGATGGAGATCTCAATGGGCTGTCAGATTCCGCATACTCCGTTTAGTGCGCTGAGCACACTCTTACACTCAGGGAAGACGTTTAAGGAGGACACAGAGGTTTAGTGCTCTGAGCACACTCTTACACTCAGGGAAGACGTTTAAGGAGGAAACAGAGGTTTAGTGCTCTGAGCACACTCTTACACTCAGGGAAGACGTTTAAGGAGGACACAGAGGTTTAGTGCTCTGAGCACACTCTTACACTCAGGGAAGACGTTTAAGGAGGACACAGAGGTTTAGTGCTCTGAGCACACTCTTACACTCAGGGAAGACGTTTAAGGAGGACACAGAGGTTTAGTGCTCTGAGCACACTCTTACACTCAGGGGAGACGTTTAAGGAGGACACAGAGGTTTAGTGCGCTGAGCATACTCTTACACTCAGGGGAGACGTTTAAGGAGGACACAGAGGTTTAGTGCTCTGAGCACACTCTTACACTCAGGGGAGACGTTTAAGGAGGACACAGAGGTTTAGTGCTCTGAGCACACTCTTACACTCAGGGGAGACATTTAAGATGGACACAGAGATGTTTTTGTCTCCTGTAGTGGATTGTTCATGCACTCGGCTTGCAACATAGCCAGACAACATTTAAATAATCAAGAAAATCACACAGACTCATTTAATTTGACGATTTAATGAAACAGAGCAGTATTAGTAGTCCTTCGGTTTATTAAATGCTTAATAATGGATCGAGTGGCTGCAGGCCACTTTGGATCCATGTTAATAGGCAGTCTGGGCGTTTCCAGTGCCTTTACAGGTTTAACAGCAATAATACTTCAATACAGCAATATACGTATGGTTATCATATGCTTATTCCTTATGCTAGTCATGCAAAAAGCTAAAATGCCCCCCCCCCTGCTAAATCCTAAAAGATACACTATATCACTCTCCAAAGCTAAAATATAATTCCTATACCTTATAGCAATGCATCAATATAAATGAGATATAAATTCAAAATTGTTCTTACCTTCCACTATATGGAAGTGTAGTTGTAGAATACAACATAAAAACAAGAGTTGTCTTCAAAAGCAGACATCTGAATACGACCAAACAGCAACCAGCTTTTTCAGAGATCGTTAGAGCATGGACCACACAACTTAACAAGTGGAGTGATACTTGAGTGGGGTTTACCTCAGCTTTTGTAGAGCTTTTTCTCTGTTTCATACGTCAGAAGACCCAATTAAATCTAATTATTTGGTTTGTTTTAATATATATTTTAAAAGTGCCAGTAAGCCCTTTAAAATGAATTGGATATGATCTCATGTCCTACCCCTTTCGCATTTCCAAAACATGTGAGGTGAAGTTTTGAACTGACAAGTGTGTGTGTGTGTGTGTGTGTGTGTGTATATATATATATATTTATTATATTGAAACTTCCTGAATTGAAGGGAGCAGAAGATGACAAAATATGCTCAGTTAAGCAAAGAAAAGACTTTAAGAAATTACTTTAAGAAATGAAGGTCAATCTTTAAGACAAATCGTAAGAACTTCACAAGTGTCTGTAACCTCTGTGGCCAAGACCATCAAAAGATTTGAAGAAACTGGCACTCATGAGGACCGAACAAGGTCAGGTAGGCCAAGGGTGACCTCAGAATCAGAGAACAAGTTCATTTGAGTCACAAGTCTGCGAAACCGCCGATTTAACTGCCCCTGAAACACAAGCTCAGCTAAATGCAACTAGTACAGATGTTTCAACATCAACTGTTCGGAGGAGATTACGTGAAGCTGGCCTAACTGGAAGAGTTTCTGCAAAGAAACCATTGTTAAGAGTGCAGAATATGAGGAAGAGACTTGTCTGGGCCAAAAACCACAGAAACTGGACATTTGAGGAGTGGTAGTCGGTTTTCTGGACCGATGAAATTTGAAATATCTGGATCCAACTGCCGAGTATTTGTAAGATGCAGAGAGGGTGAGCGCATGAGTTCTGCATGTGTGGTTCCCACTGTCAAGCATGGAGGAGGCAGTGCCATGGTCTGGGGTTGCTTTGCTGATGACAGAGTTGGTGATCTTTACCAAGTCCATGGCAAGCTCAACCAACATGGCTGTCATAGCATACTTCAGAGGCATGCTATTCCATCAGGATTAGGGCTAGTTGGGCTGTCCTTCATTCTTCAGCAAGATAATGACCCGAAACACACCTCAAAGTTGTGCAAGAACTATCTGGCGAAGAAGGAAAGTGAAGGACAACTCAATCTAATGATCTGGCCTGCCCAGTCTCCAGACCCAATCCCATAGGACTTGTATGGGATGAACTGGACAGAAGAGTCAAAGCAAAGCTATCCACAAGTGCCCTACATCTCTGGGAATTGCTGCAGAAGAGCTGGGAAGACATGTCGGGTGATTTCCTGCTGAAACTTGTTAACAGAATGCCTCGTGTTTGTGAGGCTGTTATTAAGGCAAAGGGTGGCTATTTCGAGGAATCCAAGATTTAGAGGCAATTTTCAATTTTCTTGAACAATGCGTTATGTTTTGTTTTGTATATTGTAACGTGCTTTTATTTTCAAGTATTTACAGAAACATATATAACGTAAAACATTGTCAATTATGAAAAAAACCTAGTTTACAGCAAGTGTACTCAAACTTTTGACTGGTACTGTGTGTGTGTGTGTGTGTATATATATATATATATATATATATATATATATATATATATATATATATATATATATATATATATATATTCATTCATCTATGGTCCTTATAGTTCGTTTGTTTCATCCCCCTCTCCTCCCAGTTATCGAGCTCCAATGGGCAAGGCCATGGGATAAAATCAAATAATGAAATAATTTACGGTCATGTTTATCTGATAATTAAATAAATCATTAATTTCACTTCATTGATGGGTGTCTCCTTTCTGAAATTTTATTCTGTTTGCTTTAACTGTGATTCTGTTTTTCTGTTTTTTTTTTCATTCGAATGTGATGAATTTTGGTATGGGTTGATAAGCAGCACTGCAGACTGAAGACCCCTCAAACTATATAAAAACCATGAAACAAGAGTAGTGGCCATGTGGCCTTCTTGCCCATAACCATGTGTAGTAGAGTTTAATTCCCATGCTCATGCAATACTTGGCCTCTTTAAAGGTACTCAGAAATATGAGCTAAATTGAGACAACCAAAGTTTTCAGAGTCAAACCTATGCCTTCAGAGGTAAAGGGGTAGTGCAACAATCCACTGGGGTAGCTTTGCCTGGCTTTTTCAGTCTCTAGTTCAGATGTGCTAACATGTGTTATATAATCAGAGACATTTAATACATTTGACATAAATGCAATTAGAGTTCCTGACAAATGAATGAAAACTCATTTGGATGCCTGGATAGTTCTGGTATAGTCATTGGCTATAGTATGATTGAAGCAATTTTCTTTAAACATGATGAGTGCCTTTAGTAGTCTTTAAAGTTCAATGTTTTAAAACTACTATATAATTATGCTTTAATTACCAGTATTTCTCTTAGAAAGACAGATATGGTAAGAAAGAACAGTCACTACACTAGTTAGGTCCTGGATCACCAATGGTTTGACATTAAGTGGACGATTCCAGTTCCCTTTGTAGTGCACTCATGAGGAATAAAATAAATAGTGTTTATGAAATTATATCCAATTGTCATAACATTGTGGGTGGTAGCTGAGAGAGCTGGCAGGTCAGCTTGGATATGGAGAATGAGAATGAGTGGCTTGCCAAAAAGGTATGGGCATCTCGGCTTAAGATAAGTGTTGCTTATGGATCTAGGAAGATGATGAATGCCAGCATTGTATTAAGCTGGAATCCCCCTTGCAGGGTAGGCATGAGTGTTACTGTTTGAGGATACATACTGCTGCTATGTTTATAATTAATCAGCAAATGCTATATGCTGCTTGGTTGAGCTTTATAGGCTGTTATAATACTATTCATTGAGGCTCGCATGAAAATGAAAAGTAAATAAATTGTATGAAACTATCCAAGTGACGAAAATGAGCCTAATCCAAGACATGGAAGGAATTATCCTCATATTGTATACAGATTGTAATGCAACACTAAAGGTTGATGTGGTATGGTATAATATTAGAGTAATACAACCTTTACTAAGTTGTATCATTCTGTAATGAAAGAAGATTCTAAAATGATACCTAATACTTGTACTGTAGTAAATTGCCATAGTTGTGTGACTCAGTTATGTGTAGATATACTGTGTGCATACAGTATAATAGATACAGATCAATCTGCAATTAAAAAAAAAAAAAAAAAGTTATACATGTCAGTCCCACTACTTTGAATGCAATAATCAGAGAGTCTTAAAAACATCTTTAATATCTTAACTCGCATATTCAAAATACATAACTGCTTGGATATAATTAACACCTCCAGGGAGTGGTACTACTGTTTCCCAGGAAAATACTCCTGGAAAGGGTTGATTCATTAAATATATCCATATAAGGCAGAAAAATAAGGGTTGCTTTTTAAAGACACTATCCCTTGTTTGCTGCAGCAGCAGTGATGTTGATACATGTAGGAGTGTAACTACTGTATGTGCGATAAAGCCCCCATTTGGAAATAAATTCCATTATGGCTTAGAAAAGAGGCCAAATATATAAATAATGAACATGCTCTCTGCATTGAAGATTTCAAAATGAATCTTTGCATCTCATGGCGACACATCGTGCCCTGCTGAATAGAAAAGTGTTAACTTATTAAATTTAGTGCAGTCAAACATTATGCTATAATTAACACTTTCTTCAATTACACACTTTTTTTTTTTACATTTAGTTTCATACTGTGTCCTCTAGACAGTGATATATAATTTCAATGAAGGGGGCTTTACAACAAAGCTTGTGAAGTGGATAATCTAGACCATTGTGGCTGAAGGCTGACATTTTTAACAGAATTATGTAAGTGCAATTTAGGAGTCTTTTCATTCTAAATTATGCAATGGACATTTTTAGACAGTTCTTGGAATTGAATTATTCAATGAAGAATAAAAGCTTCTCTCTGCTGCTATTTGGCCCATCCACTGTACTGTACTGGCGATCTGTCAGTTTGTTCGGTACATTTTGTACAGACAGAAAAGGCAGTTTGCTTGATTTGTACTGTTAAATGGCGTAATAAAATAAGCTATTCATGACCTCCATATCCTTATTTATATTATTCTTGAAACTGTAATAGAAGATAAAATATAGCAACAAAAGTAAGAGAAAAGTCCAGGCAGCAATATTATATATATATATATATATATATATATATATATATATATATATATATATATATATATATATATATATACATTTCTGTGCACAAACAAGAAGATGTGTTATATATTACAACTATCTTGGTAAACATGTTTTTTTAATGGTTCATTTTAATGGCACAATAAATAATAACATATTCTAGGTGCCCTTTAATCTAAAAACCATGCTTTCTAGTTTGATTTATATTTCAATGACTTCTAGGTTCACCTAATAGCAAAAGAGTTAGCAATGCTATTTGAGCCCTATGCATTAATAATCGATGTTAATTTTGTCATCATTTGCCTTTACTATGCATTCAATAAATGAACCAATAACTGCATTAGAGAATTGATTTGGACTAATCGTGCTTTGATCAGTCATATTCCCTATACACTGTGCAATGTATAGACTGATGTGTTCAGGTCCGCAGAGATTGCCTTAAAGAAGGAAATGTACCTGAATCTTCTGCAGAATAGGGAAGCCTAGCTGTAGCCATCAAGCTTCTGTTTACAAAATGGTAAAGCATCAGAGCAACTAAAAAAATGCATTGATCTCAAGCAATCAATATGGGGCAGGACACATATTTCAATTAGGTCTTTGGTGTTAAAGGAAAACAATAAATATGTAATCACCTCATTAAAACTATCTTACAAAGACACCAATAAACTCATTTGAAGTTTTAGACATGCCTACTCAAGCTCACAAACCTGCCTACCTGAGACCTTGGCAAAGGGAACACAGCAGGTAACCACTTTGTAAATTGTCACTCATGTCACTCACGTCACACACAACATGTGTTCCTAAATAAAATTTGAAAGTGTCTGGTCTGTTCTTCCCCTACATGCCCAGATTATTACATCTATAACTGTGTCAAGAGAGTAAGATTTCTAGACAAAGTGTATTTAATCTACTTCTGGTTTTGGCGCCACCCTCTTAAAGAACACCCCAGACCAAACCAAGTGGCATGATTAAATCTAAATTATGTGTGCCACCTTATGTAAGGTGGGAGCAATGTTGGTATTGAAACAAAAATTCACAAAGGTGAAAAATTGCTTGGTATTAAAACAAAAATTGAAGGCACCACACAAATTGGGATGGGGGCTCATTTAACATGGTTAAAAATACATTCATTCATTCATTCAGAATTAACATCAGGTAACTTCAAAGTTGTTCTTTTTACAATGTGCTTGAAGATTTGCATTTAAAGAACAATATCGCAGCATACAGTTAATGAATTTTTCATTCCAAAATACGCCAAACATAACTAGACTAAGGGCCGGACCAAATCAAAGTTAGCACTTGGTGAACGAGGACACGAAAGCATGTGTGGTAACAAAACACAAGAACAATTCCAAGCGAAATCTCGCGGAACCAAAACAAACCCCTTTCGCTTGTTGACTACAAGTGGGTTGAGAAGGGGCAGTGGTTTCTATCGCCTGTCCAAATCTACTCAATTCCAGCTATAAATCACATCACAAGACTATCGCAGGACCAGATTTTATAGTCAACTTCAAACTTGTCAGTATTTTTCTATATTTTAAGCAAAATTAAAAGCAGATTATTATTATTATTATTATTATTATTTATTATTATTATTATTATTATTATTATTATTATTAATAATGATAATAATAATAATAAATAAAATTAATAATAAAACATAATTTTTTATTATTATTACTAGTCGTAGTAGTTGTATGTAATAGCATTCACTGATATTCAAACAAAATGGTAGTACAACACAGATTTTTATTTTATTTTACTTCTCCCAAGGTTGTCTTTGCCTGCCTTTTCGCATGTTACCGCCTTGTTTCCAACAAGGCAAAGGGTCACAAATACTGGCTAGGGATTGGTTATCAGCTGTTTTCTTGATGTTTTCAGCTGTCCCTCCTACTCCTGCGAAACTTTTCTCCACCTCTTTCGCGGATTGGAAATGGCTAGTTTTGGTTTTGGGATAAAGAAAATGTGATATGGAAACTAGAGATATTATCGCATAAACACTGTTTTGCAAGAGCGGTCAGGGTTTGATTTGGTCTGGCCCAAAGTGAAAACAAAACAAAACTTAAGAAAATACTGTTCATGGATTTTTTACTTTATGTTGCTTTTTAATTAGTTAAACAGACAGTAACCATACACAACAACAATTGTATGGTTATTGTGTATGCCCCTCTACATACCGGCATTTTGGAGTTCCCACCAAATCCCTTTTGGAATCCAGAACATGTCTATTCTAGAATCTGTCTTGATTTATAAGTCTTATCAGTTTAAAACTAATAGAAATCTGACAGTGAAGTCTGGCATAAAGCCAAGTGGTTATTTCTTTATAAAGTTATAATCAAGCATGTTGCCAGAGGCGACGTGTGCGGGGGGTGCACGCCTGGTCACGTGCCTCCACAGATTTCTGCCAGGTAGTGGCTTAGCCACTGCATTACCGGAAAAAAAGGGCTGAAAACATAATTTTTTTTGGAGGCCTCTATACGATTCAGTCAGTACCGCTTTCAATTAGTAAACATGAACCGCCACTTACAACTGCCCAATGACATGGCTGCTGACTGCCAAAGTGCCTGTTTCAAATTGTTTACGATTGGGTTATTTACTGTCATTCATGAGAGGTTCAACTTTGAAATCTTCTGACTGGACAATGCACACAGCTATTACACTTTACAGTACAAACGGACGTGCAACAGGACGCGTAAACATGGGAGACGTGAAGTATGGCCTGACAGCGGTAGGGGAAAGGAAATAATACTAAAAATAATATTAATTTGTTTTGGTCTAAACGACAGAAAACTGTTGATGAGTCTGAAGACAACAAGCTGGCAGCTACCACCAGCAGTCCTACGCCAGTCAAACGGTAATTAAATGAGTCAGGATTTGTGAGATTAAATAAAATGGTTTGGTTTGCTTTGAACAAAAAATGTTAGTTAACAAAAATGAACAACCATAAGTACGAATGAAATTATATATAGTTATTTTTATTTATTATTATAATATGAAATTGAAATCTGATGCACATGTTAAAAGTTCAAGTAAACAGTTTGACAAACAATCTGTAGTGAATTCGCAGGTAATATATTTTATAAGTTTTTAAATCCGTTGTATATAATTTATATATATATATATATATATATATATATATATATATATATATATATATATATATATATATATATATATATATGTGTGTGTGTGTGTGTGTGTGTGTGTGTGTGTGTGTGTGTGTGTTTATAGATATATGATTTATAACTTTCAAACTGTAGGTTATATTTTCAACTCAAGCCACTTGAGTGATATGGGCAAAAAAATTATTTGCACAAAACATAACATACTATAAGAAAACAGACATGCCTTTTCTGTTGGTCCTAAATGTATTTTATAACTTAACACATTCCACGGCCAGCAACACAAAACATAGCCTATCATATCACAGAGAGAAAAAATAAGAAAACAAAACATGTCGGGGCCCCCCGGATATTTATTTAAAAATATTATATATATATAATATATAATATATATATATATATAATATATATATCTGTGTGTGTGTGTAACATAGAGTTATGTCTCAATCCTAACATTCTAGGTGTAGCAAAACTTCTGGCCATAGCTATAGACTTAGTCTGGCTCCCCAGCAATCCCTAGCCTTTGCATTTTTAAATTGTATTATTAATTTATATCCTCTTTAGTCCCTGTATCCATTTAAATCCACTTGAGACATTTTAACAAAAGGCTGACGTTTTCGGGCAGCATCAAATAAGTCTTAGGAGGCTTATAGCCTAAACTAGACAATGAACATTTGTAGGGAATTTGGTTTCACTGAGGAATAGGAACTAATGTCAGTGTTGCTATTTAAACTAGCCTGCTTTTGGTGAAATTTCCCAACAATCGCAGTATTACTTATTGTAAGTCCAAGCATCAGAAAAAAGTCAGTTTTATTTGAAAATAAAGTGTGAACTGCAAAAAAAAAAAAAAAAAAAAATTAAACATTAAAAAAATTTAAAAAAGGGAAAATGCATTACCAAACAAAATAATAAAATAAGAAGAACAGTCATAAAATGATTGAAGAATGTCTTGAAAGCATTAGGTTTAAGGAAATGTATTGGTTCTTATTAAAGTATGATCACAATAAGGTGCTCCACATATACACTAAGAAACTGTCTTTTCTTGGCCCCCTTACTCACTCAAACTACCTGACAGCATCCATTCCATATGTTACTTACTTTCATAAAACCGATTACCATTGAATTATGGATACCTCTACAGCTGAAGACTTGTTATATCCCAATACAGTACTAACCTCTGTTAGTGCAGAACTACAGGAGAGGAACTGGGAATCATACAAAAGGTCATAGGTCATAGCTCAACCAATACAGGAAAAATATGTTAAAGCAATAAAGGCCAATCTAACATGTGTATTGGTTTCTCTTTTTATTTCAAAGGGAATTTAAAAAAAAATACTCAGTTTTATTGAAATGTGATATAGTAAGTTTTTGAGTTTTTAAATGAGATCCTTCAGTTAAGTTCTGCTAAAAAAATATGCTTTTTTCAGATCATTGTAAAGTCCTTAGATCTTTTGAATTTGTAAGGGTATACAGAGAACACTAAAGGCTGTAAGATGAAGAGGATTCAGTAATAAGAAAATCAAAGAAGAATACAGCATGTACCTGTATAGGTTCAGAGAACCAAACAAACAAAAACAAAAAATGCATGTAGAATTATATGCGTTGTATATACATGGGGGCCTGTGTTGGTATGTAGAGATTTTTTATTTTTTAAAACAAGCTATACATTTATGAAACCATATACCAAATTTCTGAATGCTGTTTTATATTAGACATGATGGTTTAACACTGTTTTAAAATGACCTCCTATTGATATTAATTGCTTGATTAATTGCCCTGGTGCTTCATGTAGCTACCCACTCAGAAACATGTGCTTTCCTTGCATGTTGCTCGACAAAAACTCATCCACTTGTATTTGTTTTGTGGTTTATGAAAAAATTGATCCATACTTCTTTCCAAATACCAGCGTTATTTCCCTTACTATATATATATATATATATATATATATATATATATATATATATATATATATGTGTGTGTGTGTGTGTGTGTGTGTGTGTGTGTGTGTGTATGTTTTTCTATTATTATGATTGTTCACTTGTTTGTTTTGGATCAGCAGGGAGGGGGTTATATTCCTCCCTGCCAGAAATACATGTGAGAATGTGGCTGGAGCCTTAATTAGGTAATTTTGCATTTTTGATTGATTGGGTTCCAGCCACAGTTTTCGGTTGCTTGTTCAGTTACAAAAAGGCACAAGTAAATATAATTTACTTACTTTACGAAAATGTGTCCACACTGTTTACTGTGAAGAAATGGCAATGGCAAGGAATGAAAAGAAAGTAAAAGAATAAATAAAATACTTTATCTACTAGTTATTTCAGGAATAAACAAAACAAAGTTTAACTTGAACTGTTATTTGGCATTCCTTGTTTTGTAGTTAATTCACTGGTGTAAAGTAAGTCCTACACAACATATTCTTTACTCCTGGGGTATTTTTCTATTTTAACGTGTTGCATATTGTAACATCTTGCTGTAAAACAAAGGCACACACACAGGAGCCACACCCCTCTGCCCCAGCTGCTCTCCTGTCTCTACCCACGTCCGAGCAATATAATGGCTTTTATTACCTTTTGAAAACAACAAAATATCCAAACGAATATTTAAATTCTGTGCAAATATCCAAACCCCTGAGATCTGTCTATAAAGTATCAGGAAATAAAGAATACATTTTCAACATTTGATGAGGTGTATTTCCTTAAAACTTAGAATAGGCAATATAGAATAGGCTTAGAATAGGCAATAGCTAGATAGAATATAATATAATTCCAAAGAAAATGTATTGTCACATTAAAATTATATTTTGATAATAGCTGAAGCTGGCAGCTGTTGTAGTGTGAGAAAGCTTCGGCAAACAACAGCTAGGGCACTGGAGGATCAGTGTCATCCAATAGAGTTATTAACCCACATACACAACTGTAGAGTGAAAGAGCTGAAAGTGAATTATTCAAAGGATAATTTCACAAGCAATATGCTGTCCTCATACAGGGTAGAATTACACAACACAGGCAGACTTCTTCACTCCTCTAAGCATTACAATGTCTGGTTTTGTAAATGAGAAAGTGTTATTTTACCTTAATTTAACGCTGGAGTTATTGTAGCATAAACAACATTATATTACCTAACAGTTAGTCAGCAAGTATTACAGGAGAGGATTTCAAAGATGATTAGAATAAGCAAATAAAACCTTGACATTCACAATTTCTAGCAGGCTTCCTTTTGTTCACAAAGGATATAAATCCACACAAGGGGCATGTATTTGCCCTCAAAGTGCCACAGATCTTCAGAGCAATTACTATTATCATCTGTTTAAGGGTATAAATCCATTTACCTAGAAAGTTTTCAATTAACTAACATGCATGGAACATAATGCTGTACTAACTACATAATGGTAATACAATCAAAACAAGCAACGAGCTGCTAGTATGCACCTGGCTATACTAGAACATGCAGTAGAAAACAGCATTAATTTCAAGTCTTTTAGAAAGTTGAGACACATCCACTGGTTTTAGCATATATTTTTTCATGTGTTGTGTTTCCAGAACAAAATGAGCTATACCAACTGGTCCCATTTCCTTGTAGAATACAATGTTACAGTAAGCCTTGGTTTACACTGAGATTTAAAGGTAAAGGACTGCACTGTTTTATTATTCAGTATATTTATGTGCTATAGATACAAAATAACAATAACAGTCGACCCCCTTTCAACAGTTGAACATTTGTTTACAATAATATTATGCTGGGTTTTGATTGTTCAATGTCAGAAAAGTGTTTTAAAGGACAAGCACAGTGGAAATGGAATACCATAGATTGTATAATCCAGTACAGTATCCTTTCATTTTTTCTTTGCTCTCTTCTGCAGTAGTCTCCATGTTTGCTGTTGTGACACCTTCGGTTTACTAAGTTGTGCTGATGTGAACCGGTCAACTAGACAAGAAGGTCTATGTTCATATCTTTGGTTAGTGATAAGGGAGTAGATATTCTGTTCACTGCATGTACAATAGCTGCAGATTTTCCTTAATTTCACATTTTAGTTGTGTTCATCCAGTTAAAATGCATTACTTGTCTACTGGTCAGACCTTCCTCACAAGAATTGTGTGCTTTTCCATTGTACCAATATATAGAAAATCACACAATTCCACTGGATGAACTTCACACATCCATGGTTGCAGTTATTGTAGTTTGTTTCTTTTCTATTTTTACCTGATGAAGGGACAAGAAACACTGAAACTTTTCTACCTTTTGTGGGTAGTGGTGAACTCGACAAACCCAACTCTCTCGGCATGCGTAGACCAATGTCATTTTGCCCCAAAGTCAACTATTTGAATGATGCATGTTTGGAGATGTTTTAAAATTGCAATTGCAATATTTATTAGGAAACCTGAAAGTAAATATGTAATTTATGGAAACCTATAAATCCTCCAGAGGATGCATGTGTGCTTCAGCAGGTTGAACGGAGACAAATGGTCTCATAAAACTGTAAGTAATGATTCAATATCAATCATTTCAATATCAGTCATTTCAAATTGAGAATGGAATTGTCCCCTCCCCTTCACTGGCTTCTTTCCTGTCAATAACCAATCAGCTGTCTGCATTAACCCAGAAGGCACTGCTGAGGTGACATGACACAGGAAGTGCAACTGCCAACAGGTAACCCAAGAGGCATAGAAGCTGAGAGCTTCCTTAAACCTAAAATAGTACCAGATAGCATGTTTTAAAATGAAAATACACAGGTGTTATAAGATAGATTTCTTTAATATCTGCACATTTGAGACCTACAGGTATATAACGAATGTAAGAGCAAAATAGGTACGATTTATGGAATTATTTTGTTAGCTACAATTACTTTAATTGCGGTGGAGGTGAAGAACAGAAAAAAAAAACAAAACAGGTATTGTTACTTAAGAACAAGTATTGTTGTGACTTACCCTGGGAAACAATGTTCCTTCTTTTTAACAAGCAGTATGAAACGTAGAAACATAGCCTGAAGCAGCAAAGATTTATAAAGCAGTAAAGAGCAAACTAAATTCCCACCCATTTCAATTGTTTTGGGCATGCTGTTTTTAAAGGTCAACAATATTGAGGATCAAGGACTTGAAAACTTCTGAGACGTTAATAAAACTAGTGATGAAACCATTCATCTGAGAAAATTTGAGCTCCAATTACCTTGGTGAAGCACATTTGTGTTTAAATTAATGCCAGTGACCTAACCTCTAAAGCCTGCATAGTGTTCAGTCATAAATATAAGAAGATGACAGCCTGGGAACGTACAGTACTTAAATAGCAGAGCTTTGGACATTTAACCAGTTCACTCGTTATTGAGAACCATATTGCTTTATCAAAGGAAAATACATTGTTTCACAAGTCCTGATTAGCACCATACTCGGCCCTCTACCTTACTTTAGGTACTTTTGGTTGTAAAAGATTAATGCTAATGGTGGTCTATAAAACCAGTCAATGACCACTGAACTATTATAAGTCTGTCAAAGCTCTTTTATTTTTTTAAGCTTTCTGGACTCTTAAGTGAATGCCATTGTGAAGAAAGACTAACTGAATTGCACAAGTGCTGCTATGTTGGCATTTTTGAAAAAGCTTAGTCAGACTAAATTACAGTTGCATAACAGTAAACATTCATATCAGAAGCTACTGTACATTTGAGCTTTGCACAGCTATCAGCAAGAAGAGATTTGAGAAGCCTGAAATGTGTTGCAAACACACGACCAATGACCGCTATACATTTTTAAAAAGGTCTGTGCCATGCCAGGTATGTGTTGCAATTGTGTGCCTTGGTCCTACCCACATAAACTTTTTGTTTTAACATTTGGTTTGGGAGCTGTTGTACAGTATCTAATGATAGTCAGCACAGTGAATACGTCTCTGGTCGCTAAGGGGCATGACTTGGAATCAGCAGGCTGCCAAATAAATTCTATTGCTGTGAAGGATTAACATTAGCTCTGACATTTAAGTCAATGCTAACAACAGCAATGTGGCTGTAATTTTAACTGAGAACACATGAATGAAGAGGAACAAATAATATATGTTGGCAGACAGATTTTTGCAATTAACTAAATTCCATTAGCCTTGTTACCCAAATCAAGGTTCCTCTCATTCTATAAGATGGGTGTCAAAAATATGCATAATAATGTCTAATAGCTGCCAGATTACAAATCATTTGCAACACTTTCTATTGTATACCTTGAGGTGGGAAGCTTTTCTTACCTTTAACCATGTGTAGTTTTGCAGCAATAAAATGGCAAAAAAATAAATAAATTGGGCATCGCCAACTGACTATCAAATAGAAATTTACAACACTGAATGTACTGCAAAAGTAATTGAGTACTGCATGAATCTGATTTATGTGGTGCTGTCTGAAAATTACAGTGGTAAAGAATTGGAGCTAGCTTTTGTTTATTTATTTATCCATCACCTGCCCAGTGTGCTAATCACTGGTATATCTGTGAGTTATGTGGGTATAAACAGGAGTGACATAAAGGAGTAATCTGATGAAACAGTTCAAATTCAGCAAAGTTGGCACAAATGACTCTCCAGTGGAACGATTTAGACTGATAATGAGGACTATAGCCATGGCCAAAAGTTTTGCATCACCTAGTATTTTAGCATTGAGACATGTATTAACATCTTGTAATCAAATAAACTACAAAATGATATCACGCAAGTCTACCAGAAGCCATAATAGTAGTACAGTATTTCATGTTAGATTTTAAAATGTCACATTTTTCAGTTTTTTGTAAAATATATCGGAAACTACAGTATTCAGTATGCAATTCAATATGTTAACTTAACATTATTCAGCAGGTTTCATTCAACTTTATGAAGTTAAATGAGTTCATTCTATTGGGTGATGCAAAATTTTGGCCATAGCTGTAACCTATAACCCTTCTATACTAATCCGATATGGGGGGATTCAGTGTCAGATGATAATATAAAGTGATCCCTGTATAAAAAGAAAGACACATTTTCATTACACCAGTGTGATTCATGCAAACATATTTAAGTAAATATACATCTAATTTCATTTTCAAATGTAGGGCCTATATATTTTACCTTATTGTGCAATAGTTTATTGTCACAGATCTGACTGCCCGAACGTGACTAACATAAAAAATGTACGGAATAAAGTTTTAAGATGTACTGGTCATTTCAGGGTGGAAAACGCAGCTGTTTCTACAAAACATTTTAAGCAGTAAATGCTTCAGACGAGCAAGCTAACTAAGTTATCCTTCACAGTACTAAATTAATCCACTTGAACATAATCTGATTTGGTACACTGCAATCAGGATCTTGATTAGTCTAGTTTAGGAGATGATCCATCTGTGATGATTAACTTCTGGTACACTGCAATCGGAACTAAATCAAGTGGACTAAACCTGCTTAATCCCCTACACGTCAAGTGGACGAAACCTGCTTAATCTACTACCTGTCAAGTGGACTAAACGTGCTTAATCCACTACATGTCAAGTGGACTAAATGTGGCACACTGCAATTGACCTGAGGAGTTTTCTTTCTGAGGGTGTACAGTAGCAGTATCATTTATTCTCAGATTTCACTCAATGTAATAACTATGTAGTGCTGGGGGTTGGGGTTTTACAAACGGATGCACTTCTGTTTCAAAACCTCAGCCTCATTCGCTCTTAAGTTGCTGCAATAGGATAGTGAGACGAGCTGATTCTGGACCAAACCATTCAATATACGAGAAGGGGGAGTGGGGGAGTGTTATGCATAGGATTAATAATAATGATGGCGTTTTAATCATGTGTGTATTAGTGTATGAAACAGGTTGTGAAAATGTGTACCTTATTTATTTATTTATTTATTTATTTATTTATTTATTTATTTATCTTTAATATAGATGTAAGTCCAGTTGGTTTACAATAACACCTCTACCTGATTGTCTGAATTTGTAATCAATTGGTACACTTGTTAGCAGTTTCAAATACTGTAACTACTAAGGATAAACTGTGCTTCTGTTGAGTGTATGGGGAAACGGGAACTGCAGGTAGGTGTGGTAGGGTTCAGAGAGCAGGGGTGGGGGGTAGATAATAGTGACCCCTCACTTCTAAATATAGCACTACACCACTGCCTGTCACCAAATAATATGGCCTGTACATTTTGCCATAAAGTCGCCACCTTGGCAACTAGCATTTACAGGATATACGACAGAACTTCAGTACTGTAATGAAGGCTTTCTGCTTCACTGTCAGAATTTGCACCACCCTGCTGATCTCGCAGAGCCAATCCTTTCGTGGACCCATGGGAAATAAAAATAAAAAATAAATCTCAAAATATCTCTTACTTAAGATATTGTAGCAATCTCAGTAAACGCAGGCAGGTGCATCACACAGGGCAAGGCAATCCACACACAGGCGGAGGGCGGGTGTGAAACCAAGACACCTCGCACTAAAGCATAGCACTGATACCGCAGTATAAAAAAGGCCGGCTCCTTTTCAAGGAGCATATATCGGGCTTATGTCTTCATGTGTGATTACGTCACCTACCAGCCCTGCTGCTGCTTTCCCCCGTGCACGCTACAATAATAATATTAGGTATGTTATGGTTCTCAATTATTTGCAAAAGCTAAAGCAATACAGTTTTATAATCAGTACCACATTTAATAGCATTCTTATAATTGTGGTTCTTTTCTTTTAAAATTACCCCTATAAACTAGCTAAATGACACCATTCATTTGAAGTTCTCTTATTATTTAAATTAAATTCAGCACCATTTCATTATTTATACTAAATTGATATATGGTGTGTTGCTGAAATAACATTTTATGTGTATTTAAAAAAATATATGTTCAGCATTAATAATTTAGTATTATACTTTGTATATATAACCAGTAAGACCTGATAATGATAATGTTCATATAGGTCACATCATGATGTCAGAGTGAGCAGACGTGAGTTGGAAAAGCTCCTGTAACCCACAAACAGCATTAAACTTTCAAACCCAACAAAGTTAAGTCTTTTAGCAAATGCAAAAAACTCCATCCAGCACACTGAGTCCAAAAAGGATTGAATAGTCTGCTCCTTCTCCAGCGGCAGAGGAGAAAAGGGAAAAGATGGCCGGCATGTTGACAGAAAGCAGAGCAGAGACAGACTCGGGAATAGTCAAAGAATTAAAGAAGGCACAGGCTTCGTTACAGGCTATGATACAGGTAGTGGCTGAAGACATCACTGCCATAAACTAGCATAGAAACTGTACAAAATAACATTTCTGACCTGTGTTCAAGAATGATAATGGTGGAGGACTGCATATCAAGTATCGAAGACAAAATGGAGGCCACAGAAAATATGGTCACAATGACAAAGAAGCAGCAGAAAAAAGCTATGGGACAAGTTGCAGAACTTAGAAAATCCTAGTCAACGTCAAAATATAAGGATTATCGGTGTATCTGAGAGAGCAGAGGAGAGAAATAAGAATGCTTCAGCCTTTATAGTGAAAATGTGAAAGAGATTTTTGACATGCAGGGGGAACCTGATATGGTAATAGAGAGAGCACATCGCTCACTAACATCGAGACCACAAGCAGGACAAAGACCACAACCTCTGATTGCAACATTTCTGAGATTTCCCGATAAAGAAAAAATAATGGGGCAACTCAGGGACAGGCTGGAGATGCAACTGCAAAGGCACATAGCAGAAACACATAAGTGCTCCCTTTGCAATGTTCAAAAAAAAAAAAGAGAGAGAAACATCACAAATAAGATTATATTAAGACTGTTTAAAAGAGACGTGAAATGGACTGTTTTTCTCTGGAAGAAAAAATATGTCTAAAATGGCTTAAATAACTATTTTGAAAGTTCAGTAAATACTCAATGTCTTTTTGGAAACCTAGTTCTGCTAATGGATGTGCCTTGTAATTGCAAGTTAAATTAACAAAGTTTTATAGTAGTAGAGTACAAAAAAAGAAAAGAAAAAAGGAAAACAAACACAACATTTAGGACTTTTAAAAGGAAACATAGATACCTTAGAAGCATAGATACCTGGATAAAACATTAATTACAATAATCGTTTTGTTTTTATATTTGAGTGTACTTTTGACTAATGCTTATCTGGTATATGGGGGTTTTATGTAAAGAGCAATGTTTGGAATGATTATCTGGTTGGAGAATAATGATATCAATGTATATAGATGTGAGGCAACAACTACAGCAGATCATTTTGAATTGGAAACACAAACAAGGTCTAGTACCTTATGCAATAGTGATGAGTCTGAGAGATACCAATGTGGAGAACTTCCCAAAGGGAGGTGCAGTCTATTACATTTAAGATGGAACAAATGTTAGACACTAATATTAAAGTAAACACATGGAAAGTTAACTTTCGTAACACATACTGTAAGTTAGAAGGGAAAAAAAAAGTACTACCTTAACATAAAAAGCAGAAATTAGATTTTTACAAGTAACACATTTGTTGAAACAAGATGCACACAAGCTCAGACATCCCTGGTTGGGGTCCTCCAATCATGGTACATGTGAGTCTAAGAAACATCAATACTTTTGCAAAGTCATTAAATGTGGCAAGAAGGAAATAAGTGACAATGAAGGAAGAGTATTGATATTACTGGCAACAGTAAACAACGATAATTTAATTCTGGCAACTTATATGCGCTGAATGTGGTGGATCCAGGATTTTTTGTCAATTAGGGAAGCATATTTTGGAGGTAGGAGACCACCCTGTAGTTATAGGGGTATATTTTAACCAGACCCATGGCTTGTTTCTGGATAAACCAACCAGGGAGTACTAAGAATCACAGTAACTGTAAAGCTCCGGCAGAACTAAACAGAGAGCTCGGCTTGAAAGATATATGGCGATTAATACATCCCATGGAAAGAGATTATGCATTGTGTTCCTCAGTGCACAAAGTGTCAGCTAGAATTGACTATTTAATCTCCAAAACTCTAGTTATGGGTGTCAGTAAATGTGATATAAGAGTTACTGAAATATCTGACCATGCGAATGTGGATCTTATAAAGGATGTGGGGAGGAAGCCTGAAAAATCTCAGAAATGGCTATTTAATACGAGTATATTACAGGGCTTAGTTCAAACGGCCATACTTCAGAAGGAAATTGAATTTTTTTTTAATATTACCAAAGGTTCAACACAATACATCTCAGTGGTATGGGAAGCTTTTATATATAAGGGGTTAATTGACTAAAATGACATCCACCAATAAAAAGCAAAAGATTTAGGAAAGGTATGCAAACTTGAAAGAGAAATATGGGATTAGAGACAGCATATGGAAGTAATCCTTCTGCAGAAAAAAACTTCATAAAATAACAAAAGCTAAATTTGAGATTAATTCAATTTAAAAGCAGAATATGCACTATAAAGAGTTAAAGCAAACCAATTGGGGGGAAAAGCAAGCAAACTACTAGCACACCAACCTAGAAATATAGAAATTAACTCCAGTATTCCAGCAATTAGAGATGAGACTGTACAGCTACATACAGACACAAAGTTTATTAATAGCACTTTTAAAGAATACTACCACAAATTATATAAATCAAAATCAAAAGCAGGAACTCTAGATTATAATAATTTATTTTCCCAGATTGAATTACAAAAAGTTAATGTAGAACAAAGGGATTTTTTGGAACAAAAAACAGAAGGGGAGATTACAGAGGCAATAAAATCAATGTCAACAGGGAAGGCACCAGAGGAAGGCGGCCTGATAAGTGAATTTTACAAGTGCTTCCGAGACATTCTTACCACAGTCCTGTGTGCTATAAGACAAAATAAAATTATACATATGTTGGTTAAACCAGACCAAGTAGGCATTGTTACAGGGTGAAATGCCTTAGACAATCTGCAAAGGTTAGGACATTTGATATGGAAGGTCAGGGACCTGGGTGACCCAGTAGCAGCATTCAACAGGGGTTGACCGGAGCTATCTCCATCACCGTCTGGACACCTTTGGATATGGCTCGCTTTCAAACTTTGATAAAGGGGCTTTATGGTAACCCATCTGCAGTAGTTTTAACAAATTGACTGATCTCCCCGCTTTCTCACTGGATAGGGCACAAGACATAGCTGCCTTTTATCCCCCCTCCGATTTATAGTAGCCTTACAGCTTTAGCGGAAGCCAGAATATCTTGCAAAACCATAAAGGGCATTTCTGTCAGGGCCCAGGAACACGGGTAGTTCTGTATCAGGACTGAACCTAACAAACCTCTCACATTCAGATTACCCTACTACATAAATATCATCAAGGGGAATTCGTCATCGCCTTCGGTCTTATAGACATCTCAATCAACGAAAAATCCTATCAATCTCAAATCAACTCAACTTGGTTTTGCTATTTCCTTCAGAAAAGACATCTTTTTCGATTTAACCATTGATAGCTTATACATAACTAAATTGGTCCAAGTCCCCCCCCCCCCCCCCCCTCCCCACCCCCCCCCCCCAAGTACCTTAGAAATCTTTTTCACTATCTGAATATGTTCGAATTGGTCCAAGTCAGAAGTAGTACCATTCTCAAATTTTACCACTCTTCCCTGTTTGGTAAATTGAAATTCAAATACTTGAAAGATAAATTAAAATACTTGAGAATTCTGATAAACCCTAGGCTGGAAACTGGACTCCAATTTAGAGATTACTATAGATACAATTACAACCAATTTGAAAAATTGGAGTAGGCTAAATCTTTCAATCTGGACAAAAATCTACTGTATGTAATAAAAACGGTATGTGCACCATGCGTTAACTACTTGATGTCTATGATCCCTTTAGCAATTGAACCTCTTCAGTTAATAAAAGGGGTCTTACATTACCAAACTTGAAATATTACCATTTTGCCTTCTCTTTAACTCAAATAGCTTCTTTGAAAAAGACAGGGAATGAAAGACCAGATTGGGTAAATATTGAAGTGAAGATGCAAATACACTTTTCTCCAATTGATTACTTGGAACAGGAACAGCCTGAGCAAATGTGTTCTAATCCTGTTATAATTCGTAATGCTTCAGTCTGGGCAAAGACAAATCTATTGTTCAAAGAGTCAATTGGAGTGCATCAAGACTCTCCTACATGGAAAAATCCTAAAATTAAGACAGGAGGTAAAAGTGTGAATTGGGGAAGTTGGAAAAAAATGGTATACATTATATTAAAGACTTATACACAGAAGGAAGACCAAATTGAATTAATACAAAATACAACATTCCTAGGATTGACTTCTGGAGGTACCTGCAGCTATTCCACTGCCAAAAGGGTTTGTTAGAGAACGGTCTGAAAGTGTCACAGGCTTCAGTAGTTAAAGTTTTAAAATCAGTGGATGCATAAGTCCCATTAAGCTTCTGGTATATATTCCTTTTTAATAGATAATACAACCCCCATACTGACTGGAATCAAAATACCATGGGAGTGTGACCTGGGCATTACACTGAGTCAGGTGGACTGAGAAAATCTCCTTGCTAATATGAATATACCCATGAAAGATGCACATCTTAAATTAATACAGTTTAAAAATACCATACATAGGTTGTGCTGAACTCCATCAAAAATGTATAGAGTGGGACTGAGGGACTCACCAACATGTTATAGATGTACATAGAGTGTTGGACATAAGGCACATATGCTGTGGGGTTGCCCGCATGTCTTTTGGAGGAAGATTCATGAGACTATCTGCTCTGTGATTAGGATAAGTTAACGCTGACCCGCCACTGTGTCTTTTACACAAAGATAATTTTGAAGGTAAAATGTTTAATTGGACTGTGCTGGCAGTTGCAACAGCTAAAAGAGTTATTCTGCGTCACTGGAAAGATGAAACCCCAATCCCACATGAGGAATGGTACAATACTTTAGCTGAGACAGCATCCTTTGAAAGACTGAATAACAAAATACAAAACAGAATGCAGGGGTTTGAAGAAGTGTGGAATCCTTTTTTAGTCGGGGTGAACAGGGTACAGAAACCAGAAACTGAACCTAGAAGTGGTAAAGGTTAAATTACCAGGTACTTATTTTTTTGTATCAGTCCAACTAGTTCAAGTTAAAGATAGAACTCGCTACTGGTAAACTTAAGAGATAGATATAATTATACTATTGTTCTGGGGGGTGGGGGAGGAGGGGTTTATTATATACTGTATATTTGCAAATGTTCTGTTTGATGTGTATATGTGTACAACAATAAAAAGATGATATAGCAGTGTGGCAGGGTGAAAGCACTGCCGGTGTACGTGTGTGTGTCAAAACACATAGGAATATGGCTGGAGACGACAACTAAATAAATGATTAAATGATTAACTGGGCTCCAGCCACAGGTGTATAACATTTAGAGTGTTAGTTTAGAGTTATTAGAGAATTAATGTTGGTGTTGGGCAGGGTTTCGTTGCTGTGCTGTGCTGTGTGTTCGTTGTATGTCCGTAAGTTTTGTATAGACCTTTTGTTTTGGCCCTTGTGCCTAAAGGCTATTCCTTTAATCATTGCCAGCCCTGTCAGCAATTGTATACCACATAAGTTCCATACCCCTATCGTGTCTAAAATAGCTCACATTCTAATCACCATTTTCATTGCAGGAAACAGAGCTTCCTACTACAGGATGCTTCAGATGGCCCACAGAGACACCAGTCTGAGAGGCGCTGCACTAATGAAACACTCCCTCACTGTACAGGCAGATACCAGGAAATATTTCAAACAAATTTCTAATATTATTTTTAAAATATGCCACTTCCTCCTTTGTAAGGTTAGTTTGAGACCCTTTTTCATTTGCTCTTATCTTTAAATTGGTCAAATCCATGGCCCTTCTAGAAAAAGGAGAATGATGAGCATTTTCCATTTTTATGACTATGTTGCTAAACGTTTTTAAGGGAAATGTGACAGATTTTCTCACACTTTGGTGGGAGATTCTTGTGTCCTGTAATTATCTGTTGTGTGTGTAATGGTTAGTTTTGGCACTGCTGAAGCAAATGTACATAAAAAAAACTAATTTATTGTGTGTTTGTTGGCAGTTTTAGGTGTTAAATCTCGAGATACAATGCACTTGGAACACTGTGCCCTGACATGTCTTATAATGGTTGTTCTGGAACACTCTTCACATCATTAGGTATAAATTACTATAGTAGTCCAGTAGAATGGTGAAAAATTGTGGGTTTTATGCTAAAAGCACCAGATTTTACACATATACAGAGTTTGACCTACTTATCAATATTAAATATGGACCCAAATGAAATTTTTCAAAATAGCCACTATTTTAAAAATGGCAACCAAGCGTTTTTTTTAAGATTCTGACTTTTACAGATGTTTTGGTTTATGAATTGCATATTGATCACTGTTTTTGGTTAAAATTTGCACATAGGTAGGCAATGAACTACTGATTAAAATCTAATATATATATATATATATATATATATATATATATATATATATATATATATATATATATATATATATATATATATTGACCCCCCTTGGCATTTTTCCTATTTTGTTGCCTTACAACCTGGAATTAAAATGGATTTTTTGGGGGTTTGTATCATTTGATTTACACAACATGCCTACCACTTTGAAGATGCAAAATATTTTTTATTGTGAAACAAACAAGAAATAAGACAAAAAAAACAGAAAACTTGAGCGTGCATAAGTATTCACCACCCCAAAGTCAATACTTTGTAGAGCCACCTTTTGCAGCAATTACAGCTGCAAGTCTCTTGGGGTATGTATCTATAAGCTTGGCACATCTAGCCACTGGGATTTTTGCCCATTCTTCAAGGCAAAACTGCTCCAGCTCCTTCAAGTTGGATGGGTTCCGCTGGTGTACAGCAATCTTTAAGTCATACCACAGATTCTCAATTGGATTGAGGTCTGGGCTTTGACTAGGCCATTCCAAGACATTTAAATGTTTCCCCTTAAACCACTCAAGTGTTGCTTTAGCAGTATGCTTAGGGTCATTGTCCTGCTGGAAGGTGAACCTCCATCCCAGTCTCAAATCTCTGGAAGACTGAAACAGGTTTCCCTCAAGAATTTCCCTGTATTTAGCGCCATCCATCATTCCTTCAATTCTGACCAGTTTCCCAGTCCCTGCCGATGAAAAACATCCCCACAGCATGATGCTGCCACCACCATGCTTCACTGTGGGGATGGTGTTCTCGGGGTGATGAGAGGTGTTGGGTTTGCGCCAGACATAGCGTTTTCCTTGATGGCCAAAAAGCTCAATTTTAGTCTCATCTGACCAGAGTACCTTCTTCCATATGTTTGGGGAGTCTCCCACATGCCTTTTGGCAAACACCAAACGTGTTTGCTTATTTTTTTCTTTAAGCAATGGCTTTTTTCTGGCCACTCTTCCATAAAGCCCAGCTCTGTGGAGTGTACGGCTTAAAGTGGTCCTATGGACAGATACTCCAATCTCCGCTGTGGAGCTTTGCAGCTCCTTCAGGGTTATCTTTGGTCTCTTTGTTGCCTCTCTGATTAATGCCCTCCTTGCCTGGTCCGTGAGTTTTGGTGGGCGGCCCTCTCTTGCCAGGCTTGTTGTGGTGCCATATTCTTTCCATTTTTTAATAATGGCTTTAATGGTGCTCCGTGGGATGTTCAAAGTTTCTGATATTTTTTTATAACCCAACCCTGATCTGTACTTCTCCACAACTTTGTCCCTGACCTGTTTGGAGAGCTCCTTGGTCTTCATAGTGCACTTGCTTGGTGGTGCCCCTTGCTTAGTGGTGTTGCAAACTCTGGGGCCTTTCAGAACAGGTGTATATATACTGAGATCATATGACAGATCATGTGACACTTAGATTGCACACAGGTGGACTTTATTTAACTAATTATGTGACTTCTGAAGGTAATTGGTTGCACCAGATCTTATTTAGAGGCTTAATAGCAAAGGGGGTGAATACATATGCACGCACCACTTTTCCGTTATTTATTTTTTAGAATTTTTTTAAACAAGTTATTTTTTTCATTTCACTTCACCAATTTGGACTATTTTGTGTATGTCCATTACATGAAATCCAAATAAAAATCAATTTTAATTCCAGGTTGTAAGGCAACAAAATAGGGAAAATGCCAAGGGGGGGTCAATACTTTTGCAAGCCACTGTATATATATATATATATATATATATATATATATATATATATATATATATATATATATATATATATATATATATATATATAATATTTTCAATATGGCCACTGCAGATCTGAAAAATAATGATTATAGTCAATAATAAGTGAGCACTTTCCATATTTCATATAATTATTGCTCCAGAATTACACAGAGAGTAAATACAAAGCTACAGTGTATGTGTATCTTTCTTCCACTTTAACTCTCTTGAAAATCTTAAAATCTCACATGTGACCCTATGGTAATTATCCCCTTTGGCTTTTACCACTTGCTTTTTAAAATCATTCATGTACTTGACTGACCATTGTGACTGACTGATAAACAATGTTTTTTATTCAGGAACATAGTTTGTCTTTATGTACAATATTTCAAATGTAATTCTACAATTCTGTTTTGTTCTAACAATGCTTATTCGCATTCACAATGTCCTTGGTATTTGCACAGTGCTGTACACAACCCCTGTGCTGTCACATATTTGCAGTGCCCCCTATCTCTTATCCACTTTTTATCCACACTTTAAAAGTTTGAGGCAGGAGTCGGATGCTTGTGGAAGCGTAGTCCAAAAAGACTCCCACGTCTGTGTTTGTCCTCTTATCCATCCCCATTCATCTGGGCAAGGTATCTGAGGAGAAGGCACCAATGTCTGTCCCCAACAGTGCCCAGCCTGGTATGCAGCTCTTTTAGTGTGCTGAAGTAAAGCATCAATTGACCTGCCTTTGTAGAGCTCTTTGCGAGCCTCATTTACACTTGTGCATGTGCTTCCTCTGTCATACATAACTATGACATACCTTTCTAGCAAATACATCACTTCCTTTATGCCTGGGGACATTGCTCAGAGCTTCAAAAGCTAGTGTAACATCTTCAAACACATTCCATGTCTCCCATGCAGTTTTCTTTCCTCTGCTTGCAAAGGCAGATGTCTGGTCACACCCACTGAAGGCATGAAATGCAAGTAGAGATCTTGCTTTCTCTGGGCCCAATGATTGGGAAATGGCATGTACAGGGAGGTACCTGAAGTGCATACCAACTCCAAATGCAATCCATAGTTCAATCAGCTTCATCTGCCGGATCATTGCTTTGGCTAACACCAATACATCTGTGTCAACTGTGTGCACCATCACTTTTGTGTAGCCTTCCTTGGCAGCATCAGCCACAAGAAGGAGGAGTCTGGTGTCAGCGTCTTCATGATGCATGGTGATAGGTCACTTGTATGATCCCTTGATTTGCTGCAGAGCACATCCTTTACTTGAAATCACCTGCTGCTGTTTGCTCATGTTTGTGAATGTTTGCTCAGCCAGGTAGTTGAAGAGCTCAGATTTGTTCTCATCAACTCTGAGGAATGCTTCCCAAGTGTCTGCTAGCCTGGTATTAGGCTGGACACGCCTCCGCACACCTTTACCTCATTTGCTGCAAGTAATAGCTTTGAGGTTGTCAGGTACATATTCATCTCAGATAATGTCTACTCTGCTCACATGTTGTAGTTGTTTTTTTTGTTTGTTTGTTTGTTTTTTACATATGGCAGGAAGACCTTTTGGGCATATTCCTGAAATGTCTTGGAGGCACCAGACTTCAGCATGTTGATAATGACAGCACCATCAAGAAGCAGAAGATCAACAACGGGGGGCTCTATTGGAGCAGGAGACAGTTTATCTAGGCATTTCAACAAGTCCGACTCACATCCAGAGTACAGTTTTCCAAACTGACAATGAAGGTGGAAAAGTTTGGTTTTCATGATGAAAAAATGTGTTCAAATCTCCATCACGAAACTGGCAGGACACATAAGGTTTTTAGAACAAAGAGCAATTTTGCTTCAGTGAAGCAATCTGTTCTAGGTGGAGGGCAACTGAAGAGGGCAACTTGTCTCTTTTTATTGGAATAAAGAGAGACTTCATTGACTAGTCAAGTCGTTCATCCATAAAGCTCTTATACTGTTCTGGCCCATTTTCTTAATGTTTCGAACAGTTTCTGCCACATGACAATCTACTATGTCATGTGTGTCCATCACCAATAGGTCTTCACTGTGTTCCATAAGTGGGTTGCCAATTTCTTCAAATGTGTCACACAAAGCTTTCACTTGCTTTCTGAATGTGACCTGGTCTCCTTTCACCTGTTCATGATGGTAAATGTCCGGCCCTTTGCTGTGCTGCAGTTGATGAGCTCTTGGGATGACTCAAACTCACTGATAACTCTGGCTATCTCTGGCCCAGACACCATCCAGCGTAGCCACTGAGATGTGTTTTCAGTGAGACAGACTGCTCCCCCATCTCCTTTAACACATTTGTTATTTTGTTCATGGGCTTGGTCAACAGGAATGGAGGAGAAAGTGTGTTGAGTTTTGTGCACAACAAAGTCATCTTTCTCAAATTCTGCTTTCACAGCTGGGTGCTTATTGGTCAGTGTCATCATGTCATGAATGTGAACTGGTAGCCAGCGTGCATAGTTTGTTTGGTCAAGGGCAAAAAAATAGGGTACCAGCAATGTGATTGAATCTTTGTAGAGTTGGAAGTTGCCCTCACGCAAGGATCTCACAAAAATCAACATGGCCAATACAAACTCAAGTATAATTGTCAAGTACTGGAACTGATGACTTTCAGATGCCAAAGTGAACAGGATCAGTGCCTTGATAAATACCCTTAAGGTAGTGCCTATATGCCCTATTCATAAGAATGTGGAGAGTGCTATCTGTCACCTGGTGGGCATGTCTTGTCCATGACACATGTGATGCTTTAAGAAAGGAATCTGCTGTGCCTTCTGATGTTATGCCAACTTGCACCAGAACAGTTGTCCAGCCACTATCCTCTCGCCAGTCACCAAGGTTTTGAGCACAGCCATCTCAATGTGTAGGATTTCAAACATTATAACCAGGTTGTTTTCTCCATGGGTGAATGGTCAGTTCCACTGAATTGTTTGGCAACTCCATAAAGTGGCTGATCACATGCTATGACAGGTATTTGGCCAGGATTAAGAAAATGGACAACCTGTCCTACCACATCCATTATATGACATATCATGGCTGCTAACTTTGCCTTCTCCTGGAATAGTGGTAGAAGTGAACTGATATCCAAAGGGGAGCATTGATCAATATGCACCTGACCTGCATGGAAAGCTGCCCATGATGTGTGCATATTTTGTGCCGCATCTGTGTCAAGCTCATTCCTCAGATGTTCAGTCTATCTGGAAATGAAATACGAGTAAATTAACTGTTGGTACCATACCCACAAAAATCAGTCCATCATTCTACTATAATGTTCTTCTAGCTAAGACCACAGTTTAACTATCATGTAAAATTGACTCTAGAGAATTACAAAGCATGCACATATGCACACTAGTTCAACAGCAAAAACTACTTTGATTAGAATGGTATGTACATATGTTTATGTAATGTGACATGGGTCTTACCTGTATTCTGCATCGAAATCTGTAAGAATCAACTGGCAGTCACTGACAAGAGGACCTTGCACTGAGGGAACTGCAGGCTCTTTTTTGGGGAGAACTACAGGAGGAACACAGGTGTATCGCGTTGGCAGTTGAACTATGCTCTTCCTGTTGTAAGTTGTGTTATCAAGGACAACCACACCATGATCCTTTCCACTGAAGTTTGCACTGGGGTGTTGGAACAAAGATATCCCTGTCCCATGCAAGGCACCTTGGGCTGTGGTAGAGCTGGGGTTATGGTCAACATTGTCCACAGCAGCAGTTGTAAAGAAGCCGCAACAAAGATTTGATGGGCACACAACCTAATTCAAAGCGAGCATATACACTATTTCCCATTTCAGTTGACAGAGAGTACCCTGTCATAGGAGACTGACAATCTAAGATCGTGGAGCTTTTTCACAAGGCCACGTTTCCTTGTCTCTGCTTGCATTAGCAGGCCCAAGTAAAGTGGAAGTGGTGGCTCTGGATCTGTTGAGTGGTAAGAAGCTATTGATCCATCACATCAACGAATTGTAGCATTAAATTGCAGCTGCTGTGAAATGTTAAGTGTAGCCAGGGCTTCAATCAAATTACTGGACTGAGTTTGGATATTTGGACCACCCAATATCATGCCAACTAATGTTGTGAGTGACTGAGGAACTGTGTCCTGTTGAGTTATTTTCAAATGTTCCACCGAAAACAGAATTTGTAGCAATTTTAGCTGTTTTTGCAAGAATCATGGCTTCATCAACAAAGTCAACCTCACATGCTTTCTGGAGTGCAAGTCCAATGTCTTCATTGAACATAAGTAAAACATTTCGTCCCACCTTGTGAGCCTGCATGTCAGGAAAGTTGGCCAGAATTCTATTTTTAGATCCGTGGTATGAACACGACCAGAAGTATCTGTTCCAGACAAGAAGTGTACATTTTGGTAAGGTCTACCGTCTTCAAAACTGGAAGCACATCTGAGTCTGCATGGGTTTCCTCTATGTACATAACCAGTTTAGCTAGTGCAACGCCTTGAAACCATCAGCCCTGTCTGTCTACATTTTCATCAATGTGTGTTTGTTTCGCAGTGTAATCAGACGCTTTGAGTGGTAAACTGCATCTTGTCATATAAGGTCTCCAGCATTAAGCAAGTAATACTGTGTCATCTAATTCCAGGGCACATTTTCTAACTCCAATGTTGAATGTTGATGCTGTGTGAAGGTCACTTGATGCCTCTCCACAAAAGAAACACTTCTCTTGTTATACTTGTGGCTACACCACAACTATGTCATGTGATCTTGCTACTTTCAGAAATGTCACTCTGCATTATCAACACTTTCTTTTTTCTATTCTTTGCAACTTCATATTGTTAAAAGTGTTCCTACAATGTTTGTGCCATTTGGCTTTTGTGTCTTATCAACTTTCTGCCATAGCACAACCCACATCAAGTAGGTCTGAATTCAGAGGCATTGGTAAAAACCCCAGCTCATGAAACCAAAATGTTGCTTGCTAGTGTTTTGTACCCTGTACCAAAGTTAATGTCAGTTTGCTTGGTGTCAGCTGGACACTCAATGCTTCTGTAGTAGTTTCCTGGTATAAGATACATATGGCCCGGTTTAATGAGCTCATCTTTTGTGATGGCTCTGGGATGTCTTGGTCTATGATCATGCAAGTTTTCGGCATTTTAAAAGTTTCCAGTTTCTCCAGCAATCTCCAAGCACAATGCAATTTCCATACCCCTATTTCCATACATCTATTGGCTGCTGAGAGAAATTAGCTGACAGCAGCGTTTCTGAAATTAAAAAAAAAAACTCTAAGTGTCATAGCACATCTAACCCAAACTTTGACACTGTTAAATATTACCAACAATTCACAAAAAAAAAAAAAAAACCTTAAATGAAATGACAGGTCATTTAAGCTACTGGGATTTGTAAGTGAATTATAAAAAACCCAATTAGAAGCAAATTTATCTAGTGTCCTATGTGAAGTATAGTGTGGTACACTTTCCTCAATTGAACAGTACATTATAATGTATTTTCATGTTTTCTTAAAATGAGTGTTACATTAGTTGCACACTTGCAAATTACTAGTCAAGCAACAAAAGTTTTTTGATGTTATTTTTCTTTATATTCTAAAATACAAATTAAGAGCTGGCCCCAAAAATAAAAAATATACACAACAAAACAAAAAGGAAACACTTTCTCTACAACTATAACGCAAATGAAAAGCAATGAAAGCTGCATGAATAAATGGGTATTCTGAGATTGTGAGAAGCAAAAGAAAGCTGTGCGTTAATTCTCATCACAGAGATCTACTTTTGATAACTCGCAAGGGTGTAACAGTTTGTATATTCAAACAGTACACAAGTAACGGGCTTCATTATCTCTGTAGTCACATCAGTAGGATGAGGTGGAGCCAGTGCTGCCTTGCTAATGTTTACTTTGGAGTTTAAGAGCTGAAATGGGGGCGGGGGGCTACCCTTCACTTTTGTTTTGTGTGCTTCATTTCCACTATTGTTTGTCTTTCTGGGAGTCAGAGTAGCGCCAGTGTCTGTCTACTCTTGGCACTTACTCTTCCTGTTTATGATGGAGCCAGACTGGCGTTCATGTCAGCCATGCCTCAGTACAGTCAACTTCTTAAACAGGTCCTTAAAGGTCAGTCTCTTTTGTATTGTTATTGTACAGCATCTCTCCCTACTATAGCCTTAGAAAATATTTTAAAGCACACAAGACCGCATAAAAGTTTTGAACCACCTTAGAACTAGCATACTTTAGTCACAGAAAATCAATTTTATAAAAAAATGTAGCATCCAGTTTGAAGATGATTTTTCTCCTAATGGGAATTGAAGGGGAGGTGTGTTGGGGCTGGGAGTCAATGGGGTTTAAAGAATCTTGTAATAATTCAAGGCCAACACCATTTTAAAATACAAAATATTACAGATGCAGTCAAATATCTGATGGTAATAAAGCTGTTTTGGTTATAATACAGTATAAATCACAAGAGCATTGCTATCAGAAGTTTCTTAATTTCTTAGAATTTTGTACTTACAATGGTCTTTCATTTAGGAATACTGTTTAGTATAAATATATATATATATATATATATATATATATATATATATATATATATATACTATATATTATATATATATAGTACCCACCTTGACTGTTCATGTTGAATGAAAAATGATTGTTCACTGTGAAATACTATTTTAAAAGCACAGCAAAGTGCTGCAAGGTATAGCGTTATTTTGACGTTTTTAATGCTTTTGGGAAAATGTTACATACAAAAGGAACGTTTTCAAAGAATCAATTTCAACAAAACCAACAAATAAAACTTCTAAAGAATAAACAAAAATTGCCCCTGGGGTTACTCTAGGTCATGAAATAGTTTATCCAACTGGAATGTTTAAAGCATTTGTTTGAATTAAAGCTCACCTCAAATCAATGCACACTTAAGCCCCTTAGGGAGGCCTTTGGGGATTGAATCCATAACTAAAGACAGTTTCAATCTAATTTATTTTTTAGGTTTATGTAAACAATTATGAATGATATGAATATGTTCAATTAGTATTTTTTATATTTATTTTCTCAAATCAAAAAGCAATACGTGTGTAAAATGCATTTAAAATGCCTCTATCATTTACGGCTAGTTCTACAGATGTTGTCTACAAATGTATTTGTTCTACTGTATCTTAGGTAACATGTTGCTGTAACAGCTATCCTGACTTGGTTTAGAAGTAGTCAGTAGATCGTTTTTCAAGTGGGATGACCCCTGTCAAGTTGTCGTCAGCAACCTCAAATAAAGACAATAACATTGGTATTTACTAACTGTCTCCACTGGGATTTGTGCCGCCCCTAATATGCGCCCTAACCTCCTCTTCAGATAAACATCCTAACCCTAACCCTATTCAACATCAAATAAGAATGGATGTAAATAAAGAACTTAAACATGGTAAAACATTAGCAGAATATCCATATGTGCGTAACTGTGGAAAACAGGCACTATTTGTTAACATTCTTATGAAATACCTGTTATCCTGTACAAACTTTTTCAACACTGAATAACAAGTCTAGGAAAGGAAACTCCATTCAAAACTGCAGACCAATAAAATAACATTGTGCATGCCTCTAATCAATATATGTGTGTGTGTGTGGATAAAAGTCTACCTGGCTGCATTAGCCAACTATAACTTAATAAAACTAATTTTATAAAGCCCCTTGTGTGGCTTCATTGTATTAATACGTTACATAAGAACATAAGAACATAAGAAAGTTTACAAACGAGAGGAGGCCATTCGGCCCATCTTGCTCGTTTGGTTGTTAGTAGCTTATTATCCCAAAATCTCATCAAGCAGCTTCTTGAAGGATCCCAGGGTGTCAGCTTCAACAACATTACTGGGGAGTTGATTCCAGACCCTCACAGTTCTCTGTGTAAAAAAGTGTCTCCTATTTTCTGTTCTGAATGCCCCTTTTTCTAAACTCCATTTGTGACCCCTGGTCCTTGTTTCTTTTTTCAGGCTGAAAAAGTCCCTTGGGTCGACACTGTCAATACCTTTTAGAATTTTGAATGCTTGAATTAGGTCGCCACGTAGTCTTCTTTGTTCAAGACTGAACAGATTCAATTCTTTTAGCCTGTCTGCATATGACATGCCTTTCAAGCCCGGAATAATTCTGGTCGCTCTTCCTTGCACTCTTTCTAGAGCAGCAATATCTTTTTTATAGCGAGGTGACCAGAACTGAACACAATATTCAAGATGAGGTCTTACTAGTGCATTGTACTAGTGCATTGTTACATTCTACAGTAAGCAGGGTACGGGGGTTTTGGGAGAACCAGAGATCAGACAACGTAGGAACCTGAATAGGGTGGAATTTCCAAGCTAGAAATACCTCTTAAGTGAGAAATCCATTGAGTGCTGTGGGATACTGCTGCATCGTTGTCTGTCTGGGTAAGTGCCTTTGCTACCTTATGATGTAGGTATTTGAAGCTGTCATTCATTTTTATGGGGCAGATGGCCAAAGTATTATATATTTAATAAACAAAAACAGTTTGTGTCATTGGAGATATTTATATTACCAGTATCAACCCTGATAGTAGAAACATGGTCTCTCTGAGAAGGGAATGTTGCACGTTTTAAATAATTGGGAATCTAGAAGGTCATTTATTATATGAACTACCATGTTGAAGCTTTTACCAAAAATGTATTGTAATAGTTAGGGACGGTGATGGCTATTGTCAGTGGTGACACTTTTGGTCGTTTGGGGAAACTGCATCTACATGTATTTGTGGGTAACATGGGGAAATGTAAGCAGTGTACAGATTCTCATGTAAATTGTTTTTAAAACTAAAATGGTTGGAGTATCTCATTTTGTACAAATATACATAATAATTGTTAAATAACGTTTTCATAGTCAGTGTTTTGAAATATCTGTTAAATTACATTTAAACAAACAGAACTTTCTTTTCTATAAGTACACGCTGTGAATGTTGATCGAATTATGTGTTTATTTCACTCATGAAGGCATGGCTGTAAACAACACACTTGCCCACTTTAGAAGTTCCTCATTTGTTATTGATGTTTCATCCTCATTCGTGAAAGAACGACAGTATTCGCTATTCTTTATAACATTTAAAATGTTGAGTTATACTCTTTTTTTAATACTTATTGCTAATCACCTTAAAATGCTTTGAATTGTTGGGTCATTCCTTCTTGAGATTGGCTAGTGGTTTGTTCATTTTCATTCCTTGAATGCAAAATTAGGTCAGGAAAAGCTCACCTTCTGGAAATGAGTCTTAACAACCTGATAAATATGCACTGAGACCAGTTAAATACAGCAATTGCAAAGGTAGCTCTATGACAGACTAGTATAACGACAGAAACAGTACATGCCTCAAGGTTGTACAGTATGTCTTTAAAAACTCCCACCAGTTTCAGTTTGGAAAACAGTACATTCCATGCTACCTGTTACACAAGGTATACCTTTCAGGCAAGATGAATCACCTCATATGACATCATATAGAATAAGGTGTGCCATGGGGGTTCCTTTTCAAAACCGTCTAGAGCAAGCAGTACTCTTTACTCCAGCTCTCTTAGCCTGTTTTGAAGTATTTGTCTTCTTTTACTGGCTTATCACATACTGTTTGTACAAAACACACAACTACTGAAGTAACCAGGTTAGACAGGTCACACTATAACTGTGCTTAATAGCTGACAAGCTGATAAAATCCTGATGTTCAGACCTGTGCCATATGAGTTGTGCATGACTGCAATTGTAACTGGAACCTGCACATTTTTTTAAATGTATTAATAGTGTAAGATTTTATATAAGCACATATCATAAAATCACACAACAAACACAGATGATCAAATTAAATTGAGACTTGCATATAGCTCTTAATCCATGTTTGAATTGGCAGAATCCCTGGCTTTTGCGTCCCTTGCGTGGATGTTATTTGACAGTAATGATTATTTCTCCTATTGTTTACATGTCCTACAGACAAAAAATAACCTCTTAATAGCCTAATAGGTTTTTGGAAATGAATATGCTTGTTACTCTTTATTTTAAGATTCTTTTTGGACTCTGATTGTTATAAATAACATTATATAATATTTAAAGACTTTAACAGTATGCAGTCATAACTAAATGATTCAATTTGTGTTTTTGAACACAAACAGTACATATCCCAAGTACTGTAGATGCCCTCTTATCTAACAGGACTTTAGAATGTCCAGGGGAGGTGGGAAGGGAAGTTAAGCATTTAGTGAAAAACAAACATTCTGAAACTTTATCCTCCTCTTTGTTCATTACTTTGCCTTGAGTTGTGAAATGTTCACGTGCAGATAAAGGAGGTGTTCTGAACAACCAAACAGGTTCATACAAATACAGGGGGTTCATTGTTTACAAGAAACTACAAGAGAACCAATAGTTTAAAAATCAGCTGGTAAGCTATCCTGACAGTTTAACTGAACCCAGGCTTCAACCAGCTGGATGTGGTTCAAACTAATTTGTTGGATTGCAGTGGAAGGGAGTGGAAGATCTACACCTTTATCTCAGTATACATTGGGCCAATTTCCATGGAAAAAGAAAAATAAGTCTCACCTTTTTCTCACTCTATTTTGGTAGTACTTTCATGTTGTGTGTGTATGTTTTCTTTAGCCAGCTAAATTCTGCAAGGATAGTACACAATGCTTTCTTATGAAATGTATTATTTGTTAAACATTTTTGACTGCATATATATTTATTATAAACCTATGATACACAACATTATTATTATTATTATTATTATTATTATTATTATTATTATTATTATTATTATTATTTAATTAGTCATTTAGCCAATGCTTTTATCCAAAGTGACAGAGACTAGGGGGGAACTATGCAACTGCTGCTGCAGAGTCACATGTCTCATCAGAAGGATATATACACACTTACCCATATAAATGTACATGTTTTCCTACTATGGAAGGTCATCTACCACATGGTAGAGCACGTACCAAAAAACAGGTTTTAAAAAAAACTTTAAAACCTATATTTAGCTTGAACTTCTGATATTTCAGCAGGTAACATTCCGCTGAGGAAAATAGTCCCTAACATAATTAGAATAGAAAAACGACACACACGTAGAAAAAATATTATTATTATTATTATTATTATTATTATTATTATTATTATTATTATTATTATTATTATTATTATTGCTAACATATTTATTTATTGGGGTCTTACTCTTTCTTATTATTATATATCTGGACATAAACAATTGTTGAATAGTCAGTGTAGTATTGAGTCGGACTCGAAACTTGTTGTTGGAGGCGGGGCGTCATTCAAGCAGGCAGGGAGTGGATTGGTTGTTGCGAAAAGAACTGAAACATGTTTTCAAGTTTGACTGGCTGATTTTGAGGGAGGGTGCTGTTTGGATCCAGCCGATGACAGAAATGTGGACCAATCGTGTCTTCCCTGTTGATTTGCTGTCCAGTCTGCCCATTTTGCTTGTCTCTAGACCAGCATCACAAAGTATGTTTAAGTAGCTTTTTATATTATCAGATTAGTTGTATGTTAAGGCAAAGGGCAGGTATGTATGCGCAGATTGATTTAAAATGTAATTCACAGTTAAGCACTTCAACGTTCCAGCGGGCATCTATGCAAAATAGAAGCCCGCTAGATCTGGAAGCTGATTGGCTGTTCGCACTCAATTGTTTCCGTTTTACATTTTAAAATCAATCTCTGCATAAATACCGGATTTTCCCCTTAACATTCTAATCTACAACTAATCTGATAACATAAAAAGCTGCTTAAACATTTTTTTTGACGCTAGTCTAGTGACAATGGAAATCATGGCTGTAACAGGATATCGTAATGAAGGCTCAATTCGCAGCTACTGGACAACAAATCAACAGGGAAGACATGATTGGTCCACATGTCTGTGATCGGCTGGATCCAAACAGCACCCTCTATCAAAACCAGCCAGTCAAACTGCCAACATTGTTTCAGTTCTTTCCGCAACAGCCAATCAACTCCCTTCCTGCTTGAATGATGCTCCGCCTCCAACAACAAGTTTCGAGTCCGACTCAATACTACACGGACTGTTCAACAATTGTTTATGTCCAGATATATTATAATAAGAAAGAGTAAGACCCCAATAAATAAAAATGTTAGCAATATTAATAATTTTAATAATAACGTTTTCTGCCTGTATATGCCGTTTTCTATTCTAATTATGTTAGGGACTATTTTCCTCAGCGGAATGTAGGTTTTAAAGTTGCTGTTGTTTTTTTTTTTTGTTTTTTTTAAGAGAAAATAAAGAAATAAATCGTTTTTCTAATAGCACTAGAGCCCTCTCGATGCAGGCTCTACCGTGTGGTAGATGACCTTGACTTTCGTTAGCGCCCTTGCCTTCTGCTCGGGATGCATATCTCCAGTCACGGTCATCTACCACAAGGTAGAGCCTGCATCGACGGGCTCTATCGCTTGTACTAAAGTCAAATTAGAACGTGTATTAAACATTTTAAAAGTGCCCATAATAATGCATTTTTCACCTGGATGGCCTTTCAAATCCAACGGAACTGTAGCTTCAGCAATTCTGATCCTTATAGCTTACTAACGGAGCTAAAATACCAGCACTTTAGGTTAATGATATAAAAATGATCCAGTCAAATGTTTAGTACAGTACAGTTTTTAAACATTGGTAGCAAATCTACAATAAGCTACCCTACTTGTCTGCATTTCCCACTACATGTTAATCTTATATAATAATAATAATAATAATAATAATAATAATAATAATAATAATAATAATAATAATAATAATAATAAATAAATAAATAAATAAATACATACATAAATAAATACCTGAATCTGAATCCTGCAGTGACAGTGGAAGGCTCTCCAGCAGAATGTGGTTATAATATAATAAATTTTGTTCATGTGGTTATTGACGAACCAGTATATCGGTAGTCCACGAGTTCAACACGTTTCTCAGTGCTGTCCACCGGGACTTCTAGGATTTTATTATGTAGTATATTAGCAACCTGCTTTTAAGAACTGCATTTGTCTGTTTTAACAAATTCGTGGAACTAAGATTTTTTTGTTTGTTTGTTTTGTTTTTGTGTTTTAAAACAAATCTTGCTGAATTAATTTGCTGGAGCTTATTGTTGTCGGTAGATGTCAGTAATATAGGCTGCCACACACCAGACGTGATGCGATTTTTCAAATACTTTTGCAGCGACATGAACTTACACATCAGAAGCGACACACAGGCGATGCGACAGATTGGAAAACTGCCAGATCAATAAAACTACAAAAACTTGCTATTGAAAAAACTATGATCAAAACTGGTACATATGCTGTAATTATGAGTGCCTACTCTGATTTTATTTCAAAATATATGGTAATAAATCATACACGGCAGGCTGATCCAGTGCCTTCCCATGTATTACCTTTCAAATCTGTATCGCTATAACTACGATTATCTTTGTCATAAAGCTCTAGGTATTTCTCCACGTAAAGTATTGGCCAATTCCCTAGTTGTCACACGACAAATCACAAAAAAATAGGATTCAATTCTATTTATTTTGCGTCACTCCAGTGTCGCCCGGCATTGCTTGTCGTGACGCCTGTGGTGTGAAAGATAATTGTCAAAAGAGGGTTCTATTCAGTTTGTCGCATCGCGTCTTCTGTGTAGCAGCTTTACAGCGACGTTAGTTTAATACATATTTTGGTACAAACGTGACTTGTGACTTTTTACATGGTACTTAAGCTAGTGTACAGTGAATTGCATCTTATTGCTAAGGGGGACAGAACAGCCTAGGCTAAAGCAGTCAGCTATCCGATGACCAACCGCAAAGATAACAAAATTACGTGTAAAGGGCTTCGTTATTTATTTATGTATTTATTGCATTTATTATTATTTATTTTTTTTAAATTTGTAGTAGCTTCAGTATTTTTTATAACCTTGCTTATAAAACAAATAAGCTATAAAGCACGTTTTATGAGACAAATGGAAATAATCCGAAACGATGAATAAATGGTGTCCAAAAAAAAAAGTCTAAACGCCTCATTCCCTTTCAATCTCGAAACGTCAACCATTATGAGTTGGGAAATGACCCTCGTGGCACATGACCTAAACACATAGTCAAAAAGATGCCCACTGTGATCACATATCTGCTGCATTCTGGAACAAACCTTTGCCATTTAATTCCTTACTCCGAGCCGACGTGTCTCCGTTTGCTCTCTTTTCGTGAGAATCTTTCTCTTCGAGACTATTGTGGCTAGTTATTACCTCGCGTATAACCCTTCGGAAGCTGGCTTGCACTCTGTGCATAGCACCTTGGGTTTTATTCTGTGGTACGCAGCACACTCACCCGGTGTACCCGTGCTCGGCACACCTCGATGCATAGCACTTCTGTGCATAGCACCGGTGTAGAGACGTCCCGATAAAATCAGGACCTTCCCGATATTAGGAGCTTTGTCTCGCGTCCAGATTGAGGTGCTGTCGGGACGCCATTCGTCCCGATTTTTAGCGTAAAAGTTGAAAATCCAGGCGTAAAATCTCTTTTTTTATTTTTTATTTTCTCGTCAGGAAATTTCGTATATGTGACTCCTGTGCTGTCTCGCGGCGCAACAGCATACTCTACTGGTTTAGGGCGTGTTGTTTGCAATGCACCTATGTGGCTATCCAATCACGTTAACCTGCAGTCATATATGCGGTATTCGTCATGTGTTTTACTTGTTGGGTCTGGTTTTACTGGCAAAGAGTCCTGGGGGCTGGTGTTGCTGACTAGCCTGTCACTAAAAAGCAAAAAAGTCTCGGTCATGCTGGCGGGCCCTGCGCTGGTAAGAGAATCTTCACCACCTCTGCCGAGGAGTGACCATGGGTGTTGTGTACTGGAGGGAAGTGCTAACCAGGGACACCTCCAACCTCAGTTGGGGGGTGGTGTGGAACAGCAGAGGGATCCATGGGCTCTGGACTGGCAAGTAGCAGTCTGCCCAAATCAGTGCGCTGGAACTGAGGGTGGTGCACCTGACCCTGCACCAGTTTCAATCAGTGCTGAAGGGCAGACATGTGCTAGTTTCCGGGTAATGTTACAGCTCACTGTACTAGAGGGACTATGACATCTTTGGCAGTGTTTCTTGGGGCATCCCTACCAGACATATGTAATGCTGTGGCGTGGGCCACACCACATACATTTATAAGGTTTTACTGACTGAATGTTGCTGGTTCAGCTGCACCTTCGGTGGCTCTAGAGTCCTTGAGGCAGTTTGCCCTGTTGCGTGGAAGCCTGACAGTTAAGCTAGCACCTGGGCAAGGCATGTGGTTGCCTTGACTCACTGCAACAGCTGAGGTATACATTTCCCAACTCGTAATGGTTGACATTTCGAGGTTGAAAGGAAATGTTGGGTTAAGAGTTGTAACCCTGGTTCCCTGAAAAATAAATGTTAACCATTAATTTTGCAAGGTTCCTAGCTCGTAACCCAACATACTGCATGTTTTTTTTTTTTTTTCCTCGGTCAAAGAAGCTTGCCAATAAAGGATTGCTTGGCATTGCCTTCAGTGATAGTTGAAAGTTGCATGAGGTTACATCACAAACGGGACTTGCACATAATGTACGACTTCGAACATGTTTCCATGCAAAAACAAAAATGTTTTGGTCAATTATAAGGCTTTTTAGCATGAGAAGACGATTTACCCACCCTTTATAGTCATACAATTTACATAATTTGTGTAACCATTAACAATGTTGTAGTTAATTCACCATTACATGTAATGTAAATAGTGAGGATGTGCAGATTCTCAGAATTACAAGTAATTCCCTTTAGCATGGTTTATGTCAGAATTGAAATGGAAAGAAACATTATTTGTACATCATGAAATAATGAATGTCCCTTTACTTGCAGATACACATTATTCAGTACCAATTAATGATGCTATAGTGTGATTTGATAGAGAAATTCCAATAGCCTGTCATGGCCTAACCTAATAGCCGTCTCTTCTATGGCAGGTCCAATAATTCAGTGATTAAAAGCCAACCTTTCGAAACACCATTCTAATGATGTGAAGCACTGGTTTAAATTCCATTCCACTGTCTCTTCCATACTTTCAAATATTATACAGAATTCAGTATACCAACATTCTTCCCATTTTACCTGTTCCCTACCTATAATAAAAAATAAACCTCCCCACACATTTGCATCACATGTGAAAAGCTCTTTGTGCAAACCAACTGGCTCTTGCTGGTTATGTTACTGCTGTTGTTTTTCTATCCTGGTCAATACACATAATTCATTGTCTGAGAATGCAGTCGTAGTGTTAGACTGGTACATAACATGCCAATTGCCGTGGACACAGACAATAGAGCCTAACGTGAAGGCTGAAAAAAATCTTCACAGAGCATGCTTTGTTAACTTTACAGTTTAGGGAAACCGAATGCCTGAACTAAATAGCAACTAGGACATTTTTCTTGTAATTATTATTATTATTATTATTATTATTATTTATTATAATAAGAATAATAAATATTAATAAAATACATGTGGTCTTTTACGTCGTACAACAACATTTAGAGTTTCAACCTACAGTCAAAAAAAAAAAAAAAAATTTTTTAATGATGCAGTCACCAGTCTCTTACATGTAAATATAACACTATGACTGAATACTTCAAAAATATATATATATATATATATATATATATATATATATATATATATATATAATAAGATATATAATACAAGTCGCCATGAATGTAAAGCTGTTGAAATAGAAGGCTTGCGTTATGATAGATGTTCATATTAAAATATAAATCCGTAAAAACAAACTAAGATAATGTTCTTAGATAACCAGATTAAATCAAATATCAGCAAAACTACCATGACAGCGGTTCAGTGAGTATGATGTGAATATGTTTTGGGGGGAATTTTTAATGGGGTGGGTGTAAATGGAGAATGTGTTGGATTTCCCCTACAGTGTATGTGTGATGCTCTCAAGAGTCATGCACAGATTGGATATGGAATATGGCACTATACATGAGATGTAATATTTCGGTATATAAGGCAGCTGGGGGATATTTATCAAAATCCCCCTGTATACTGCTTTGTATGTATGTGTGTATCACTGCTTGCTAAGTGCAGTATGGGGTAGAGGTTTAATTAGAAATACACCCACAAACCAGTAATTGTATAATTGTGAAGGAGCACCATTCAAAGAGGGGAAGTTCGAGCTGTATTTTGGGTACTTTTTTTTTTTTTTAAAGAAAAACTATATGAACATAATTTAGATCACTTATTTAACATCATGTATCAAAGACACTACAAAATGATAAAAGTCTACCAGAAGCCATAACAGTAGTACAGTATTTCATGTTAGATTTTCAAATGTCACATTTAATTTTGATCAGTTTTTTGTTAAGTAAGCCAATATGGAAAACTACAAAGTGGGATGTACAGTAATTCAATATGTTAAAGTAATATTATTCAGCAGGTTTCATTCAACTGTCATTTGAAGCTAAATGTGTTAATTGTATAGGGTGATGCAAAACTTTTTGCTACAGCTGTACAGTAATAATATTAAAAGTAACTTTTTTATGTAAACATTTCATAGTGAGGTATACAGTTAAGAAAAGTGAAAGCTGCGGACTAAGTGCTTTTGTTGCAGGACTGTTAGCATATGGTTAAAATAATGTGTAAACCTTAAAACAACATTTATGAAAAACATAATTTTAGAGAGATAGTTACCAAAAAATATATTGCATCATAAAATCCAATAAATGGGTCATTTTTACACCTATGTTCACCCAAGCAAGGGCTATCAAATTTGCTATCATCACATCACCTTGAAACAATTTTTATTAAATATTGTTTACTGTATTGATTAAAACCGTAGTGATACAATCATAACCAACAAAGGCCTAGCAAGCTAGAGTGACCTTCAGCGCCAGCTGTTTAACAACTCAGGTGCCAGAGATTGGTAGACAGAGCTGGATATTAGACAAGCACGGCAGTGTTTGAGTTGGAAAGGCCTGCCCTGTTGTATTTTTCCACTTGGATCTACAGAAAAGTTTAAAAAAAAACTGTAATATAACAACCGGTCATTGTGCTAAATTTCTATTTTGTTTTGTTGTTGCTTATTTTTTTGTCTGCTTTTTCTTTATTGGACACAGTTATTTAATTTTCCAAGGTATGTTTCCTTTAAGCCATAAAAAATATTTTTTGTCTTACAAACTATACCAATTTCAGGATCATTACATACTGTATTCAGAAATATTGCTGTTTTAAAACATTTTACAAGCCCTGCTGCTGTAAATCGTGTGCATGTGGGAATGTAAGGTTGGCAGGGATGAGGTTAAATCTGTCCCTTTTAGTTCATTACTAAAACATATACATGTTTACCATAATAGTCTTGTCTTTTACATAGGAAAATGTGAGACTGACCAAATAATGGCTAAGCAAACTTATTTTCTTATGGCCCCGTCATAGCAAGTACAATTACATTTTGTTTTAATCCCTTATTCAAACCTAATCCCAGCCTTGACTCTTAAACCCAATCTTAATTTATCTACAACTAGTGGTAAAGAATTATATGTATTACTTTAAAAAGTTAAATGTAAGATATGCCATGTAACTAAAAATACATTTCACAGTTAATACAAAGGAATTGTGCTGTGTTCATTTTAATTTAGATATTCTTAATATATGAGTCATGGTTAATTGGTGCTTTTAGTGTTATCATACAGACTATTCAAAGCAACAGTGACTGGACAAATTTGACAAGAGGTACTGCATGTTTAATAGGTAGATGACCGTGAGGACGGCTCAGGTTTTTGTGACAGTAAATCTGATTCAGGCAGTGTTATTAGTTGCAACACTGTGGGAGTAACAGGTGGTGTGTCAGCCAGTAGCCAATCCGAAAAGAGGACAGGACTGTCCCCCTGTTAAGCATACAAGATGAATGAGTATTTCCCAAGAGCTTGGCAGCACTGTTTTGTCACATATCTGAAAAACAAGACTGTGAAAAAAATAAAACAGTTGTTGTTTCACTTCTCATCTAAAGGTATAGCAGATTGTAAATAATAAAGAAATTCAATATTCATCATAGCTGTCGTTAACACAATCCTATCTTGTCTAATGTAACAGTCTTCTTGGATCTTGTCCATGAAAAAGTTAAATAGCTAAGCGTTAGGTCACATTAGATTGCATCCCCACCTTCTCTTCTCAAAACCATCCGTAGCATTCTAATTTCATGCTCTGCAACCCTGGGCTCATTTTAACACACTCCATGACTAACTGTACAGCACAGTGCTCAGCTGTGCAATGCCATCTTCAGATCTACAAATGATTGATCGGCCCAGAATTCAGTGTTCAGCTTAACAAACCCCTCTTTGCCCAGAATCCACTCTACAGAATTAAAAGTTAGCTGCTGGGATAGGCATTTATCTTGTGAGAGTGCACTTTTACACTGCAAAGTAAATGAAAGTGTTCAGTGTCAGACAAAAACTTTTGAGTTTCTACAGCCTGAACTTTATTAACAGTGAATTTACATAGTTTAAACTTTCTCCTTTCAACCAGTCTGATATAAAAACCAGCTAACCACAAAATATTCAGATTGGAGGAGACCTCTGTGAGGAAATTGAAAAAGTTTTCTATTTCGCCTTTTGAAGTCAGTCAGATTGGTTGACGTACAAGAGGCATTCCACTGTAGACCAGCGTAGTAAATCCGCATGAGGGAATTAATAAAAGAGACATTTTACTGCAAAGTTCAGTAATTCAGTCCCTTGGCAGATTAGACTACGAGAGAGGGTAGTTTTTGAATAGTGAGTTGTTACGTACTGGGTTACAGGAATATTGGCAGATCAAAAGTGGTTACAGTCTAGGCTGCTGTAACTCGAACTGCAACCTCACTACCTATAATGAGTCTGTGAGACACGTAACTACTGCTGCCAGTGTAACAATCCATGTGATTGGCCCCAGCTAATGTATTGAGTTTGTAGTGCCTAAGGCAACTAGTGTGTTGCTCTCTCAAAGGACCAGTTACTTTACACAAGGTTAATTTGGATACACTAAATTCTAGCACAGTTAGGTCCTGGTACTTCTAAACAGGTAGCTGGGCAGGAATGAGGAGGAAGGAGTCTAATGAGCCTACATACTACTATACAGTAACACAGTATGTACATAAGAAGATTTAAGTGTAGTCTAAATATACCAAAAATTACTCCATATAGAGTAATTATCCCTAAATGTTGATACTTGTGATAATAAACAAGCCAATAATCGTGGTCAGAATGTCTTTACCAAGTTTCATCACAAGTGGTTAAGTGGTTTGCTTTATGTGACAAACAACAAGTGTGACTTACAGATGTATAGATGGGTACTACATAACTACATCAAGTAAAAAAGGGGATGTTTTGCTTTCTCTACACCTTAACTCTTGATACAACTCTCCATAATGCCTAAGACATCAACATTCACTCTCTGTCCTTTTGAATTCTCTGAGCTTGTTTTGACAGAAAATGAGCAGACAGCATCAGTTGGTATTAGGCATCAAACACCTAATGAACATATGGGGTTTTAGTCTTTACAATGAAGAAAAGCTGGCCTTGTTCATATACATATACAACGAGAGACATAACACTATGTAACACAATTTTTGTTCCTGGGTAATAAGTGTTATTTCCTAAATGCTTATGCCTCAAAAGTATAGAAAATGACTATTATTCCCCACAAACTTTGCTTTTGTGACCAGGACAGTGATATTTTGAAATTTACCTATTTCCAATGAGAAAACGGTCTTTTCGTTCACATAAAGTCAGAAAAAAACAACATATGAGTCCAAATTAACATGCATTTATACTAAAGTAATACAAAAATGACTACAAAAGATTTAGAAGTGAGTAGTTTTTCGGGATTTACGATTATACTGTAAATCACTTTCACGAATCAGCCCCCAAATGTAGTCTCCCATCATGTTCTCGTTATATTGTCCTTGGTAGCGGCATTCAAAGTCCAGTATATCCTGGTGGGAGCGCTCGCCTTGCTCCTCGGAGTAGTCTCCCATGTTCTCCTTGAATCTATCAAGATGAGCATCAAGGATATAGACTTTGAGGGACATTCTACAGCCCATTATGCTGTAGTTCTTCACCAGAGTCTCAACCAGCTCCACATAGTTTTCGGCCTTGTGATTGCCCAGGAAGCCCCAGACCACTGCAACAAAGCTGTTCCAAGCCGCTTTCTCCTTACTAGTGAGCTTCTTGGGGAATTCTTGTACTCCAGGATCTTCTTTATCTGTGGTCCGACGCAGGTACTGGCTTTGACCTTTGCCTCAGACAGCTTAGGGAAGAAGTCTTGAAGGTACTTGAAGGCTGCCGACTCCTTATCTAGAACTCTGACAAATTGTTTCATAAGGCCCAATTTGATGTGCAGTGGTGGCATCAGCACCTTCCGGGGGTCCACCAGTGGCTCCCACTTGACGTTGTTCCTCCCCACAGAGAACTCGGTCCGCTGTGGCCAGTCCCGCCTGTGGTAGTGCGCCTTGGTGTCCCTGCTGTCCCAAAGGCAAAGATAGCAGGGAAACTTGGTAAAACTGCCTTGGAGACCCATCAGGAATGCCACCATTGCAGCCTCTTGATGCCATCTCAGAAAAATGCAGATATGTATCAACTTAGGCAGCTGGAACTAAACTGAACTGGTGGGCTTAAGGCTTATATTACTGGAAAGTTCTAGAAAGTTCTAGAAGTTACTCCAAGTTTACTCAGCACTGAATCTATCTGGAATGTTCTGGAAAATAGGTACATTTCAAAATATCACTGTCCAAAGTGTGGGGAATAATAGCCATTTTCTATACTTTTGAGGCATAAGCAATTAGGAAATAACTTACTACCCAGGAACAAAAAAAGAAAAAAAATTGTTACACGGTGTAATTGATCACTCAGCAGGTGTTAGGTGGAACATAACCGAATCCCCACATGTGAGTACTGTGCTTCAGACCTGTATGCTTTGCACAATAGGACAAAATCTTTTTTTTTTTTATTTGAGCCACTAAGTTTACTTTTTTCATTTGTATACTGTTCCAGCTGTCACTGCCAAAATAAAAGCCACAATATGTTGCAAAACTTGACATTAGGTAAAACCCAGAAATAAAAAGGAAATATTAAACATTAAAGCTGCCTGTTCTGTCCTAGCTGCCCATTACAACCCCCGGAACCCAGAGTGTTATGTCTCTGCACTGCACCTCTCAATTAATTCTCTCCATTGTACTCACCACAGAGACAAGTCAGATCAATAAGATGTAGCGTTCATTTTTAATGCTGGTGCTCCTCCAGTACTAAATGTTTCAGTGCAACACGAGAGTAGAGAGGTGCAGAGCAGAGCATTGGTGAAGAAAGGCTGAGAAGTTTAGCATGCATACAGGACAATAATTAAACATGCTGCCTTCAGCTAAGCTTTTTTTTTAATTATACTTAATGAAACTTGTTATTGTAGTCATACAGCACGCACAGAAGCAATTTAGAAATTAATGTCTGTGCTGAGTAACGAACCTGTCTTCTTACAGATGCATTTACAAAGCTTGAGCGTGATTTTAGAACACAACTTCGCTTTATGTGGTGAACAATGACTACTGTACAGTAGATTACTATGGTAACAATTACAGAAAATGAGAACAAAGCATTACAAAAAAAACTGTCAAAGCACAGAAATGTAATACTAGAGTTGTTTTTTTTTTCATCAATGAACTCTATTATTTAACTCATGCGAATTGTGTAAAAGGTCAACAGGAAGTTTCAATTGAAATAGTATTTAAATTACAGATTCAATTACTCTATTTCTAAAAGATCAGTTTTCAATGGTCAACTCATTATCAAGTAAAATAACTTGCTTTTTACATAATTTAGAATAGAAAACTACAGAGTTACGTGTTTCAGAACAATAAAACCAAAACAAATTAATAAGCAAAGAAAGGGCACCAATTGTTTTGCATACAGATGGCATGGTCAAGCACCATGAAAAATCAGGCAAGTCAATGAAAAATCGAAGTTCGATGCTTATCCCATCCCCCAGGTAGATGAATGGCTGGAGCATCTAGGCACAGCTCATTTTATGACGACCATGGATTTAACAAAGTGGTACTGGTAGATACCCCTAAGCCTGGAATCCAGAGAAAGGACTGCATTTTCGACTCCCTTCGGTTTGTTCCAATTTAGGAACATGCCCTTTGGGTTGCACAGAGAGCCAGCTACTTTCCAGCAGATGATGGATTGCATTTTGCGGCAGTACATTGCTGCTTACATAAATGACGTGGTTATCCACAATGAGGACTGGCCGGGTCATCTATGTAAGGTAGTGGCAGTACTGCAATCCTTGCGGGAGGCTGGGCTCACTGCTAACCCAAATAAATGTGCCATTGGGAAGAGTAAGTAGGAGTATTTGAGGTATCGAGTAGGGAGTGGCCTGAGCAGACCACTAATTTCAAAGGTGAAAGCCTTGTTTGACTGGCTGATCCCTACGACCAAAACCCAGGTGCGTTCCTTCTTGGGACTAGCGGGCTACTACAGGAAGTTCATCTTGAACTTCACCACGCTCTCTACTCCTTTGATGGACCTCACCCGGAAGGCTGCCCCATATATGGTCCAGTGGATGGAGTCGTGTCAGAGGGCCTTTCTTGCCTGGAAGCAAAGGCTGCAGACGGATGCGTCAGAGACAGGCCTCGGGGTAGTGTTGTCTCAGGAGATGCAGGGAAGCTAGCAACCGGTCCTGTACATCAGCAGGAAGCTCCTTCCCTGTGATAAAAACTATAGTATCATTGAGAAGGAGTGTCTCACAGTAAAATGGGCAGTCAAGTTACTCCGGTACTACTTTCTGGGGTGACACCTGACCCCGGTGACAGATCACGCCCCCTTAGCATGGCTTGACTGGATGAAGGTGCCATTCTGAGGGGGGAGGATGTGTAACAGGGCAAGATCTGTGCTGGCTATCTGATGCATGCATGATCCTGTAAGGGGGGGTCGGGAACCCTGTAAGATCCACCTGTTGATTAAGGCAGTGACATGAAGAGGTTGGGAGAGGGTTGTTGTCTTGCCCTCTTTCTGAGTGGTCGGGAGGTGGGCCTTGAGGGGTTGCTCATCCTATAAAAATAATGCTTTTCTATTCCTTAGCCCTGCCCATCTAGGAAGAATGACAACAGGAGCTCTGTTCGTAAACTGGAGTTCAAACCACCACAGAACACCAGAGACAGGCAAGCAAGGCTGAGGAAGACAGCCGGACTTAAAAGAAAATATTATTAATCACCCATCTGAGGGTGGATGTGTGTAATTAGGGAGGAAAACCCTGGGCAACCCCACAGTGTATAGTAGGGACTAGCAAAGCTTAAGCTAATGACCCAAGCCATGTGAGTAGCGATGGTGGAGGACACTGCAAGAGCAACAACTCTTATTAGTAGTTTTGTTTTGTTTTATTTTACTTTTTGCTTTTGCATTTTGTATTATTATTTGACGCACATGTGTGTCCGCATGAAGTATTCTGCTCCCTCTATTGGAGGGCACTAGCAATAAAGTGCATCCTAGCAGTGTGTTTCATCTCCAACTTTCTGTCTTGTGTCCAGTGAATTCCCACACCCTCCCACAGTCCAAAATAAGGTTGCTTTAACCATTAATGACCTGATACATAAGTATGTATGTTCCCTGGAATTAACAAACGTCACTGCACAGATTGACTCATCCATTCCAGTTCTTTCTCAGAATAGTCTGTCTTCAGTGATTTGGCAACTGTTTTGCAAACGATCAAGCCAAACCTGTCCAACTGTTTAGTTTAGTTTGCGAAGTGGGTTATTTTTCAAGAGATAGGATTTAAATCAATGTGAGAGTGAGGTCAATCACAGAATCAGTTGTTGACTTCTAAAGACAAAAACAGTGAGGCATTACAGGAATGTTTTTACAAAACATCCAACTGAAAACATTAGGCAATATGTGGACTATTTTTTTTTATTTTTTTGTCCAATATTAAAAATATGTTTAACTCTTAAAATTTATATTTGTCAAATATTACAAGGACCTACTATAACCTTTTGTTTATAGTACTGGAAAAGGTCTTTGCAAAGAACAGAAAGAGAAATAATTAACAAGAAAACAAAAGAAAACAACACATGCACAATTCACTGCAATATCTTCTGCTACACTACCTTAGCCTCTGCAAACTAAAGAGAACCTGGTTACAACTGCCTAGCTTTATTAACAGTATTCTATTTTGTATCCCATAATTGTAAAATAAAAATAAAAAATCCAACATATTATTTTATTTTATTGTTTTACTCCATAGGCAGCATGGGGGAGATTTGGTTAAGTTCTGTTCCACCTAGCACCTGATGAATGGATCATTATGTCATCCACTGTATATGTATATGAACAAGGCCAACTTTAAAGTAATTTGAAAGAAACAAAAGCCAACTTTGCCATCAGTCCCAACAAAATCTCTCCCTACTTCACAGAGTTTATTACAGTGTATTACAATCACATGAGCAGGCTAAAAGAGTCAGACATTTCCTGCTACATAGAGAAGCTGTCTGCAAATGTCATAGCCTGCCTTTAGATATTATCCATGTCCAAATGTCCATTCAACCCCCTCTCCTGCCCCCCCCCCCAAAAAAAAAGCTAAAAAAAAATTGTATTCACTTCTTTAGGTCAGTCAGGAGTCAATCTTGAACAGAAACCTTATCCCTGAAAGGGAAATGATACTTCCAGTGTCAGGAAGCTGCTTTGTATCTTTGTTGGCTGATATCCGACAATGCTATAACCAACAGCCTTCTTTTGCCTTTTATTAAATTGTACCTTGAGTAATTACTCATTTTTTTCTGCCCTTCAAGTGAATAATAACAAGGCCCCTCTAAATTGATGAATTGTTGCATGATAACAGTAGCATTCGCTTAAATAGTTGCATAAGAACCTTCCTCACGTTAAAATTACAGATGGAAATAGGTCTTTACATCACCTACCACATGACCTGGGGAAATAGTCTATATATACTTTACAAAAGAACAGCAGCATGGATGTCATGAACAGGCTCAACTTAAGTTACAGTATTAAAGCAGCTTCAGGTTTCTAGTCATTTGCATATGTGGGAGGAGTGTGGTCTTCATTTGCACTACTTTCAGAGTGAGTACTAAACTGCTTATGCAATTGATAGACTTTGTGGTTATTTCACCAGGGTTTGACATATGCACTAATCCTAAGAGGTCAATGGAGGCATATTTGTAATTTAAAACCCAGAGAGCATTTGGGGTTATTTCATTTCCTGTTTTTTGGCAGGTTATATAATAACATTTTATGTCATTTTAGTGCCTGTAATGTAAGAGATTTCAATATACTTTAAAGAAATGCAAACCAATGTTTTAAAATAAAGTGTATTTGCTCTTGTTAGTTTCTGTAACATTCTTATTGAACTAAGAATATGATCATGTATTTCACAAGTGTTGCATTCTGGTACCTTTGCTGTAGGTCACATGGTCTAATGGGAGTGAGTTGTTAACTGTTTAAATAACTTAGCTATAATTTTTCTTTTCATTTTCGACATCCTGACAACTTTTTATACTTTATCTTTAAAGTCTGTTTCAAAGTTCTTTTCAAAATGTCTGCTTAAGGGTTGGGTCAGAGATTTAAATCACTGCAGGAAGAGAGATAATAAATTAAAAAAAAAAAAAAAAAAACAAGTGCTCTGACTTTTCCGCTGTGTCACCTGTTTGACAAGGAGGGCAATAATCCTTACATTATCAGTGCACTAGAGCGGCCATTTTGAAAATAGTTTTTTTTAACAGACTTTAAAGTTATAAGTGTAAAAAGTTGCCAGGATGTTAACAATGAAAAGAAAAATTACAGGTAGTTATTTAAACAGTTGTAGCAACACGTTGGGATGTGTGACGTTATATTTCTCTGAACTCCGCTACTTACTCTTCAACAATAAATTAAAGATATAAAAAAAACAAAGAATCAAAATATAAAGGTGAATTTTAAAGCCTTAGGCATGACTTCTCTAATTGTTACTAATCCATGCTACTGTGTTTAAAACCTGCTTGGGGTGGTTGGGCTGTGGGGGAGTTAGAGGCAAGGTAACCACCAAACTTCTAAGCATGTATCATTACTGTTTTTGTAATTAGGACTTATATCGATCCAGAATCTTATCAGCTTTCTTGTGACTTTTGTAAAGTGAAAAAAATAAGCTATATTACATTTACTCAAGTATTAAGCAATTTTACCAAAGCTTAAGTGAGTTTCATCTCTTTTAGATGACTGACAGATCAGAAGCCAAACAGTTATCTGTCTCTACTTACAATCTGTCCAACAACTGTACTGTCTTGTCTCGATTTACAGTAACTGTCTATAGTACATAGTGTTCATTATGTAGAATCTGCACCTCTAAAAAGCATTGAGGCCAGTGCAAGACTGCCCCTTGAGGTGTAAAAGAGGTAAAGGTAAAACTATAAGATACTTTAGAATTCCAAATGAATTGTTCTCAAGTTATGGAGAACGTAAAAGTGGTAAAGAACATGAGGAAACATTAGCAGCCTCTGTAAGTGCCTGCACATGTGTGCCTAATAAAGTTGTTTTCATCTGATTGTTTATCCCTCAAGCTCCAGTTATGTTTAGATCAATGATCACATCCTGCAATAAATGCCAATTTTGTTACCGGTAGTTGTTTTCATAAAAGACCTGGAGAAAGTCATGACTGCATAATCTAGTTACTGTCTGGATTGAAACTAAACTACATTGACTGAAATGTAAATGGCAGAATTTCTCACTGCCACTGCCCTGAGCCACCCCGTGTGGAGCTTTACTGAGTTCAGCAGCAGGTCTGTAATAAGTGAGGCAAACAATACGTTTGTTGTTACAATAGCACCCACTTGTGTTTTTTCTCACTGCCTTTGTTGCCATTGATAACTTTGTGCTTTAGTATGCATACAGCAATGCTTTGCAAAAAAAAGTTTTGCATCACCCTACAGAATTAACAAATTATGTTAATTCTATGGCTGAATAACATTACGTTAACATATTGAATTACATATTGTAGATTTCCATATACTTAATAATAAACTGAATAAAATAGAAAAATGTGACATTACTGTACTACTATTACAGCTCCAGTAGACTTTTGAGAACTAATTCTGTAGTTTATTTGACTACATGATGTTAAATAAAATATATATAAATAAAATATATATATATATATGTGTGTGTGTGTGTGTGTGTGTGTGTGTGTGTGTGTGTGTGTGTGTGTCTGTGTCTGTGTGTGTGTGATGCTAATCTTTTGACCATAGCTGTATAGTGTAAAGTACTTTATTATATATAAAGCATGTACTAGCATGTTTTATGGTGTCCACATTTATCTAATGTTTACCATACCTTATTTGCACATACAGTATTTAAAATAATTAAAACTGCAGGTCACTAAAACGTAATTAAAGAACACTCCTTTTCTGCTTCCTAAAATTAAAAGAGGTTCCCCCACTGTGGTGGTCAAAAATAATAAACACCTACATACCAGTTTTGATGGTACAATCCAAATCGGAGTCTCTGGTAACCTGTACTTATTTGAAATGTTTGTAGAGTCAGGTCACACACATTTCTTGCTCAAGTGTTTGATTTCAGTCAGTCATCCCTGTGATGCAATGAAGAGAACATTAGGGGCTTCTATTACAAACACCGTACTACTAAGGCTAACACTTTTTTCTAATGAAAATGCTGACAAAGACAACAGTGCATCCTATGACGGTGGCCATAAACACGGGTTTAAAGCTGCTGAATGACTGACCTTGCTTTTAAGACTTAATATATATTACAGCCTTAACCTTACACTATATTATAGAAGCATGAATAACTGCCTGACATGTATTTAAAATAAAGACACTGGTAAGTAATGTTATAAACTACTTATTTACGTATCTGATTTGCTTTTGTTTTCAGGTATTCAGAATTATTGTCAGCAGGCAGTCTTTAAAAATAAATTCAAAAACAATTCTAGTTGCACTGATACAGTCCTTCAATCAGTAACAAATAAAAAACTAACTTAGCGTTTGTGTGATTTGTAATTTTATTGGATGCAGAGCTCCACAAAAAAAGATGGGAGGAGGACAAGATATACTATTGTGGGCATCACAGTGATTAAAGTTCTGTGCTGCTGATGACTTCATAATTGAAAGAAATGGAAAAAGAACATGCACGATAAAAATAGTCAAAAAATAACCAAACCGTCAAAGACAGCATATAACTGTTACATGCTTCCAAAACAAGGAAAATCTGGCAGCACTTTTAAGGGGGAGTAGTCTAAAGTCGCTTGAGAGACGTATGCATTATCTATTACCTCAATTCAATGTACACCACTTGCAAAAATATAATCTATATACTTTTGATAAGTATCTTTCACACCACAGGTGACACAGGAGCGACACAAAATAAATATAATTGAATCCTATTTTTTTTATTTGTTGTGCACAACTAGGGAATTGGCCAATCAGAGAACAGCTTCAATGAACGCGGTCCAGAAGGGTGAGTGGCATCACCTCTGGAGTCTGGAGAGTGGCAGCCTTAACCCTACACTAAGCCCTGAGTATGAGTAAAGATCTGTTCAACAACATGCAAGCATCCTCGGTTTGTAGATTTAAACTGGTTCTTTCTCATCTCTCATATGCAGCAAAGGCTCAAAGTAGTGGATGACATGCTAAAAATATACAGCTGAGCAGGTAGGGGACCTCAGTAGCAGGCCATAACAGCAGGGGGACCTGGCATTGCAAGCCACAGTAGATGACACATAGATAGAGAAAGTGACACATTTATTAAAACTGTTGAAAGTTTTAACTTTATTAAAACAGAAAAAGTTTACCGTAATGGTTGAGGTAGAAAACTTTAGGTACCCCAAATTGTTTTTTAATAGTTTGTTTTATTCTTTTTATAAGTTGATATTACCTTCAAAATCATATTTTTTGGTCTTTTTGTAGCCAAAACAAGAAGGCTTAGATATTACCGTATATAAAACCTCACAAAAAAGTCACAAGGGTAGAACATACAATGTTGTTACCTATATCTAACTCTGCTAGGGCTTCTACTTTCCGTTTCCTATTTCTTCCATTTCCTAGAGTTTTTAAACATTTTCAGGCTGTCATAGATCAGTGTTTTTTATATATATGTTATTATGCAGCCCAAGGTCAATTTACTTGTTAATTCTGATATTATCCAAAATACCCTCCTGGGGTTTCGATGTGTTGAGGCATCCAGAGAACTGCTCAAATCAAATAGCAGCACACATGGGAATCTCTACCTCCTGCAACAAAATACAGTAAATGGCACCATGAACAGGGTTCTTCATGGTTCTTTCACATTTCGTTTTCATAGCTGTTTTACCTGTTTTATTGGTTATAAGCTAAACTCATATAAACCCTACTTATAGTTAATCTAATGGGAATATTTAGACTTTTCAATAAGTCAAGGGTAACCACCAGGCTCGATTGAACTAAAATCCAGAAATACTTAGCTTAGAGGAGCAGTCTGCTCTTCTCCTCCAATAGCTTAAAACAGTATTACAATAGCTTGTTCAATCTTTATCTTTCCTCCTCGACCCAGCCTCCTCTTTTGTGTCTCTGTTTCCACAAAGAGCGTGGTTCCTTTGGAGGAGGATGGCTCCTTTCGAGGTTGAAAGATGAAAGGCTGCTGGGTACAACTATTCTATTAAAGTATTACATGTATTTCTCTAATCATGCTGTTGTCTTGCATCTTACATTTTCCAGATGATGATGATGTCACGTTCTCACTCATAAAAGCCTCGTGACTTTGTGTATTATGGTTCTTATTGCCACAAGCCCAGTAGACAGAGAGTTGGCAGCTAATTATCATCAAGAGGAAGATGACTGTATCGGTCTGACAATAACGTGATAGAGGTTCAAGGATATACGGGAAGACGCTCTGGTACAATATGATAAGAAGTCATTAGTTATCTTTTGTTAAGAGTTAAATTTAGCTTAAACAACAGTGAAAGTTTAGTTATGGAAAGAGTAGCAAGCCTGCAATCAAATGGAAAGGGCCTGTAAAGATTAGACATATCTTGTAGGAATTGTTTATTTTATTGATTTCAGCTAGTCAAAGTCTTTTCTAAGGGGTGGATACCACTGAAATTGGCATAAAAACACCACCAGGCAGAGAACTACAGCGCACAAACATAGTTTCACTTTTTGACATCCCTATGGGCCCTTTTAATAAAAACCACAGCACCAATAATACTGCAGTAATTTTGAACATAGTACAACTGCAAAATATGTGTATCCATAATAATGATGTAATGCAGTTACTGTGTCACAAATGATACCTTAACCTGCAATAAACTTCTTCCAGTATATTTTGTAAGGGTATAACTTAAGAAAAAAAAATGTAGTGAAAGCAGTTTGGTATAATTGGCCGAGTTTCCACACAGCTTCGAAAGTTGGTACACTCTCTCCACTGACTGATTTATGAGATGGAGCACGCACATACCACGCACATTCCTCACTGTATAAGTGTGTAGCCAGACTATGCCACAAAATGCACCTTTGGAATTTTGTTTTAATTTTTTTAATCACCTAAAACACGCACAGGTTCGTTATATCAGACAAAATATTATATTAGACAAAAACAAAGAGAGATCACCAAGAGGTAAAGGTGTAACAATTTATTTATAATAAAATCTCTTTACCAATAAGTTACAGGTTATAGTCTATGCATGAAATGTACAAAACTTGCAAATATCAGGCAGGTCTATTCCATAGACAAGAAGATAGATTCTAATACAGTACAAAGAAACAGATCAAAGGAAAACTTTTACAGCCACTTTCATTTAAACAAGGGCAAGTTATTGACAGAGAGTTATTCAGAACAGAGACCATTAATAACCAAATCAAGAACCAATAAACTATAATCTTTATATAAAATGCAATTACTCAATCAAATATTCTATTAGCAGCAATAAGGTAATTAAAGATAGATTTCAGGATGGAGAGTTACAATTAACAGCAATGAGGTAGTTAAATATAGAGTTCAGCACTGATAAATTCTAATTGGCCACAACTCATGGAATCAGAATAGTGGTTAAACAAGTATTACACTACAAAACCATTACATATTAAACTACAAACCAATTAGTGCACTCTAAACCAAGGAAATGGTCACAGTACAAATGCACACATGTAAAAGTAATAAAAAGTAAATTCAAACCAAAAACCAAAGTGTTTTACAAAAAACAAAAATAAAAAAGAAGCAAAGCAAACCACTCTTCAATAAACTTTAATTGTAAGAAATTGTAAGGTTCACTTTAACACAAAAAATGTAGTCATAATCAATCCCCTTCTAGTAATCTAAACCCAACGTGCACGTTTTCTCCCTAAGAGCAGCTCACAAGGCTTCGGGAATACAGACACACGCATGGGACTCGAGACAAAAAGTTTATAAGCGTAACTCCACCCACGGTCTCCCAACTAAGGTTTAGTCTGTTTACAAACGCCCATGGGGAGTGTTAGATACCGCATTATCTCAGTCTCTTCACACAGCATGTACAGGCTGGTTACAACTCCACATCGCTTAACAGCAAGTACAATGCTTTAAGTTAACTACTAAAAATAGTTTGGGTCGAAACAAAAACTAAAAAAAAAACAATTATGCTACCGCCATCAACGGGGTGTTGGATTGTGTGGAATTCCTGTACCCTCGGTTATCTGTCTGTCTGTGCCCTGTCTGCACTGCTCGTCCAGCTGTTCTTCTTCTGATTAGAGGAAGTTGGCGCATGCCATCTAATAACAGATGATGAGAGCCCTCTAACTCCCTTCTACAATATCTTCGTGTATTGTAATATGGGTCTTTCCTTCCCTTTTTGTTTTCCCTTCCCCTCCTTCAGTATACTCTATATTGATCAAATATCCACCTGTAATGCCTTCGACTGATTTATTAATATCGCTCTTTGTTGTTTGAATTTATTACATTCTAATATATAATGTTGAACAGTTTCTAATCTTGACATTCTCCACATAATCAATTTACACGTCTCCCTATTCTAAACAGATGCTGACTCAATGCTGTATGTCCAATTCGCAATCTGTTCATTGTAATTTCTTCCACCCTATTCAATTCCCCTCTAAATGTTCAATTTTCAATTCCTCGCTAACCTGACCTCTGGCTGTATATCCTAATAAAACCTTCCTGTGTGATTGGGTTCCCATTGGTTTTACCATAGCTCCATCATTGTTTGTTTAGTTGTTGCATTTATTTTGTATTTACTCCTGCCTGGCACATAGGGAGTACCATATCCACTTCCTTTCTCAATAACCAATTTTTTGCCATCAAAACTACCTGTTCATTATCTAGCACCCCAGAATGGCTTGGTACCCATTCCCATTCTAATATATATATATAGTATATAATATATATATATATATATGTCTCTGATTACACATTCATTTATTGCTATTAAAATATTATATATAATATCTTCTCTGACTCCACTCCCTGTCTCAATAGCATTCAGTGAACTCAACGAATCAGTGAACAGGTCTGCTCTGTCTGGTTTTATTTCCATTACTGTATCGCATCTAACAATGCCAGTGCTTCATCAGTAAATATAGACAGGTGATTGCCATAACCACTTTTCCTGACCATGGATCCTTTGATGCTCCCTTCATTCCTTTCAAATATTAATTTGCCTGTTTTTTAATTAATTCTTTCCCACTGCGCTTATCTATAATTTCTGTAAATTATTTACGCATTTTTGATTTTACAAACGTCCATATGGGTATTCAGATAGGATCAACGTTTTCCACCTGCTATAATTCATTTATCTTCAAATCTCCTATCCACTTCCCTACATGAAATCCAAAAGTACCTCCCCTTTTTTCCATTAAATCCATTTATACTGTCAATACTAATTTTCATTTACACAATTTCTGACTGGATGCTCCATACTCAATGCCTGAAGTTTACTCCAATATTTAATATTTAATAATACCCTCCTAAGTTCTAATGGCATTTCTCCCATCAAAACCTTGCAGAACTTTCTACTATAACTAAAGGCCATACCAAGCAATGATTTATTATTTAAAATCTGCTAAAAGTAGTCCTGGCAAACTTATTTAACCAAATTGGAAAGAATAAGCATACAGTAGGAGGGGGTTAGAGACCTCTTCATTCATTCATTAGTTTTTTTTTTTTATGTGACACCATTTATTCAGTGTTTCAGATTATTGCTGTTTGACTCATAAAAAGTGTTTTATAGTTAAGCTGTTTTATAAGCAAGGTTATAAAAAAGACTGAAGCGACTACAAATAACAAAATTACAAAGTACAAAAAACATGAAAAAGGAAAAAAAATGTCGGTTCAACAGATTTGTTGAAAAAGACAAACACGGGACTTAACATCAGCTTGCTGCAAGACTTGGGCTACATAATGAAGTGCTGTGCGAATGTTTTAGACATGTTGCATTTTTCTACGTTGATGCATTACGGGCATCAAAAATTCCTCCACTAGTGTTTTCTACTATTATAACAACCTTGACTTGCATAAAGGAGGAAAAACATTGAGTGTAATAGCTTGCTTCACTTGACTTTCAAGGTGTGGTATCCGAAGCATAATCAACAAGAACAGAGAAACATCATCTGTAATTGACAAACAATCTTTGATAATTGTTCCATAGTCCAGTTTCTGTGTTCTTGTGCATATTTGAGCTTTTTAGTTTAGTTCCCCTATTTTAACAGAGGTATTCTTACTGCAACACATCCTTTATGTCCTGATTTCAAGAGTAACCTTTGTAGTTGATTTGAAGGACAATGACACCTGTGCCTTCTGCCAGTTCTGTTGTCAATTCAACACTTGTCTACTTTTTATTCCTTAAGGATGTTATCTTCAAGTATTGCTCATCCTTGTTAGACAACTTTTTGGATTTCTCAGTTTAAGAAAGCTGCACGATATCAATAGTCACACAAGGCCAAATTGGAACAGACAGAAACATTTAAATGTACCCTCCCGTATTTTAATATAATTAGGTTATTTGCATTTGGAAGGAAAAGGTGATACTTATTTGTCTTTTTCTGTGGAAACTGCCCCATTGTTTATTTATTTGCACTGTACCACAGTGTATATACATACTATAGGGAGCCAGATGGAAAAATTATTGAGACTACTCTAGTTCAGAGTCCTCTTGCTTTGTTCTGATCCTCCTGGCACCAAGACACCAAAGCAATGTTCCAGACCATGTCTTGGGTGGGTCACACTAATAGGAGCTACGTGACACCCCAGCTTATCTTCCAGGCCAGACTAACAAAACAATCATTTCCACTAGGAATTCCCTTACACGTACAGAATAACAGAATATGATTTTATCACGGTGGAGTGCTGTAACTCAGTTCTGATGCTGAAACCAGCACGCCCGCATTCTGCCCTTTTCGCATTTCAGGATTTATGAAAGCACTCTGTTCTTGCAAGTCAACACAAAATTAAGCAAACCACATGCCCGGACATAACCTTTTTTTGAAAGTATTCAAAACTAATTAAATATGGAACTGGGTTATCAGTGGCAGTTCACATCAATTCTACAGCACATGTACAAAGAGCACAAAAAAAACTTAACAGCCACAGTTCCAATACTTCAGGCAAAAACACCAAATAAGAATATATGTATTTATTATACAAATCGCAGATTAAAGTATTGCAACCCTACACTTAATATAAGATAATTCAATAAAAGGCCAAAATACACAATTTCTAGTACTTCAACAAAGAATCTTTATACAAAAAAACGAAAGCACCTCAGCAGTTAGCAGTTCAAATATTTGTTAATGACAAAAGCATTGGCACCAATACCTTAAAAGTCTACAAATTTAATAAAACTAATGAAAAAACATATCAAATTGATTGAAAACCATTACACAGTAACTAAGCTGCTTTATAAAGTCAATAGCCAGAAAAAAATAAGTATTTCCAACATCTGTTGAAAAAGAACTTTTTGAAAACACAGCAAATGATGGTTGAGACAAAGAAGCTGGACTCATGTCTGAGGAAAGCACTTGTAGCAAACTACAACAAAAGAAATGGCTACAGAACAGTATCAAATATGGAATACCAAAATCCACATTCAGAGCAATGATCAAGAAGTGCCACATAACATATTCAACTGAAACACTTAAAAAAGTGGGCATCCAAAGAAAATACGATACAGCAGGTGGGTTAAAAAAAGATTAACAGCCAAGGGCTTAAAGACAGATTGAGATGCATCCGGTATAATAGCGCATGAAAGAACTGTACAAAGGCACCTGAAAACACAAGAGTATACATGTTGACCTCACTGCAAACCTCTTTTAAAGAAAGTTCATAAAACAAACCATCTCAAATTTGCAAATAAATATAAACAGACACTTGAAAAATTTAACAAGAGAAAAGCTGAATTGCCCAATCCCTATTATCAGCACTAAAGCAAATAGCAGGCTTTATTTCTAAAGAAAAAAACAAACTGATGAAAATATAACTTTTTGGACCACAGTATGTTTGAAGAAAAAACCCTACATGAAGAAAATCTTGTGCCTACAGTTAAACATTGAGGGGGTTTGAGCTTGATAAGGGGGTGTTTTAGCAGTTCAGGGACTGAACACATTCATGTGGATGATGATTGAATGAATGCAGCCATGTATCAAAACATTATACAAAGTACAGCGATACCATCTGCTCATAGGCTGATTGGCAACATGACACCGACCCAAAGCATACGACTAAGTCAACTCTGGAATTCTTGAGAAAATAACAGTTCTGGAATGGCCTTTGCAATCACCAAATCTCAATCCAATAGAAATGCTTTGGACTGATCTGAAAAAAAGCTGTAGCCAAGCATTGTGTATCCAATCTGTCTGATCTGAAGAATGGCCTCAAATTTCACCAAGATGATGTAACATACTGGTTAAGAATTATCATAAATGTCTCAAAGCCGGAATAAAAGCAAAAGGAGAACACACAGAATTCTAAAGCAGGGATGCCAAAACTTTTGTCATTAACAAATATTTTAAATTAGATAAGCTTGTTTGTTTTCTACAAAGATTATTTGTTTAATTACTAGAAATCAGGTAATTTGTGTGTTTTATTAAAAAGTGGTTAAAGTTTACTAAATGCTTGTCCTTAATCTGTTACCTTGAATTATGGTATAAGTGTAGGGTGCTAATACTTTTGTCTGCAACCCTATACTCTAGCTTCTGAGGAATTAGTAAGGCAATTGGTTGAATTCTGTGAACAACTATTGTTATTGTAAATTGTAAAGAAAAGGCAGTTCAGTCAAGTCATGGCCCATAGGCAACAAAATGCTTGTACATCCCACATCATATTTGAGAACAGTTGTGTATAGTTTTAAATGCTTTTCTTAGGTGTACACCATACAGTTCAGCAAACATGTTGATGTATATATATATCCTGTGTTGTCACAACACAGATAAGACATTTTCAGCAGTATTCTTCATGTTAGTGACACAGAAGTGATGCCATAGATTGTTTGATTACGTGAGAGAAATTGGTATGCACAACAAGTGAAAGGCCAATCCATGTTTAAACAATGAAACTCACAACAACCTTAGCCCCACCACCAGTGCCAAGGTTGGGTCAACACGATTTACAGAAAAACACACAGTAACTGCAGATTATTTCAACCCACATTCAACACTGTCGCTGATAAACACTACTCTTTGAACTACCTAATGTTACCTTTAGTGCTAATCAGGGTATGTGAAACCATTTGTTAGTTCTAATTCAGACGATACAGATTCAAAGTGCTATCAGGCTTGAAGTGTTTGGCCACCACTGCATTTCTTCTGTGAGCTGTATTTTATGTGTATGTTGCATGTGCTTTTATGGAAAGGGATTAACATGTAAATGAGCAGTTAAGGTGAATAATGTGTTTCACATCTGTAAGCATTCTTCATATCTTACATAATCATAGTTTAAAGTTTAAATATTAATGAGACAATTTTGTAGTTATTATGTAAAGACTTTAGTTTACTAATCCATCATAAACAGTCAATACTGCACCTATAAATGTGCTATAAAGGATGCTATATTCAACATTTAATAATAAATTGCAAAGTAAGCACATATAAGCATTGTAAAAAGGTATGGTAAAAAATCAGAAAACATGTCAAACATGTTAACTACAGTGTAGCCACCGGAAAAGCACGGGGAAACTACAAAATCACTGTGCAAATTTACAGTGGTGAACTCTTAAGAGACTTAGAGGTGTTTATTTTCTTTAAAATCTTAAAAGGAGTTGACAAAGTTAATCCCAATTTAAGTGCACCACAGAAAATAGGAACAGATAAGAGGACACAGCTGGAAATTTAGTGGAGACAGACTCCACTCTTTTACACAGGGCTAAGGTTATTGAATGGGTTACCCAGCCATTTTGTTGATGCTGAATCATTGCAATAGTATAAGACCCGACTTGACAAAGGTTTGAACCGAATAAGTACTGATGGGCTGAATGGCTTTCTTTTTTTTAATGATGAAAAGAAACAAGATTGGATTTGGATCCTTAAGGTTTGACCAGTATTTTTTTCTTCATTAGTTTTCCTTATTGTGGTGTAAGAGGATCGGCACTTTGATTATGTTTGCATTTTCCACCATATCGGACCCCCAGTGCAACACTAGCAATTTAAAACAATTACAGAGCTATACAGTTTAATCACTGGTCCAAGGACAGCCTGACCTCCACAGTGGTTTCTCTTAGGGGGACCTGGGGATCATGAATAATGAGCAAACATTCAATGTTCTTCCAGAGGAGGAAGCCAGTATCACCTGCCCATGCCTTAAGAGACTGCATCAGCAAACAGAGGCCCTTCAGAAGCCACATTAACAGACAACTCTGAAGACCTTAAAAAGCTGACTGTATAAAGTAGTTATCATAGTACTTTAACATTTCATTTTTGCCATTTAATGAGATAATTGGCTAGTTCAAATCAGCCATGTATTTAGTTTAATTTACACAGGGTTCTATTTACAAAATGTGAATGTATGTTATTTAAAAAAAAAAAAAAGTCTGATTTCATAAATTAAATAAAGATAGCTAATCAAGAATGTTTTCTAGACTGCTAAATAATCCAATTACAGATTCATGAATAACTAACTGGATAACAAACTTAATACAAAACAGAAAAACTGTTTTGTGCATAAAGCCCCTCCTCTGGTATGCAATGAGTTTATGCGTATGTGCAGAAAGATGCATGATGTGCCAGTTCTATATGCAGTATATGTGAAACCCTGAAGAAAATCCCATAGCTTGTTTTGTGCCAGTGTGGACTTTATGCCAGCCCTGTATATCCATAATGCCTTTTCTAGGTTCTCCTTGCTAATAAGTGTGCCCATTTTGGCTGTGGTATCCGAGGGAACTCAAGTTTTCCAGTTTCGGGCAGCTTCTACAAACCTCTGCAGGATCTCATTGAAGTTACTCTTCTGTACAAAGATCCTGCTGGTGCATAGACAGACCTCCCCCTGTCAATCAGGTAATACATAATGAATGGAAGCTACATTGAAGAATAGTACACCAACTCCAAACCAATCGAAAGCATTTGACAGCGTAAGACAGGTTGAAATTTGGAGAACCAGTTCTTTGGTTCAACTCATACCCCCAGTCAGGTTTTGTTTTATATTTGCACTAAAGCTTTATGAAATATCAGTCGATATTTTCATTTACACAATAGAATTCATGTGGAAGTACTGCATAAATATGACTACACTGTGCCAAGAGCTCCATCTTGTGGTCATTTCAATTTATTACTCTATGACCTCACAAACATCTTTTATTTTTTAAATTCACAGTACAGTAATATCCGACTGCGGTGGGACCAGAGTAAGGGCTACGTAAAAAGTCGGATGAATAAATCCTGTTTTAAATATCATTAGACACAGCTGTAACAATTACTATATTCACACTCAGCTTTTACTAGAGCCCTCCCCCAAATCCCTTGTTTAGACAGATACAGGGTATTAATGCTTGACAGAGCAGCCATCTGCCATGTGGGTGCCTGCATTCGAGAAGGAGGTTGAAGTTGATACACCCGCTAGGCAAACATGATTTATTTACATATCAACACTACTACTGTTCAATAATAAACTGATGCTGCTGAAGAGGCTAGCCATGGAGGGTAAACGGTTAGGGCAGATACACATCTGATTACTGTATTACTAAATCAGCCATTTATTGGTAAAATATTGGCAAAAGTGATTCTACTGATGAAAATCAGTCTTTTAAAATTATAATTATCCCTAAATAAATTAAGCAAAAATATATACAACTTAGTTTGTTTCAAAGGAATATTTCTATTGGACGATAAGTCACCCAGTTGTATATTCTGTACAATTTTTAAAAGGTATTGTGGATCACTTCTCTAACCTTGTACATAAAAACAGTAAAGGATGGATTGCATTCATTATGTTAATTACATGTGTAACTGCAGCTCTAAATTATCTCTCCTGACACAGAATAGGAAAGTCACACTGCTGGTATTAATAAAAGCATGTGTTTCTTTCTGTACCTTGTGTGTATTTCTGAAGCAAATGTTCCAGATGATATTCTAACTTTTTTAATTCAAGTGTCAATTTTATTGTAACGCTTCTAGATACCCTAAATACCTCAAATCAGACTGCATAGCTGGGCTGAATCTATTTGATTGTGTTTTTTTTTATTGTTACCAACTTTTACATGTAGCAAACAGTACATTAGATCACTAAACTGGGGCCAAATCTTAGAACTGTGGTTTCTTTGAATTGGTTTAAACAGAGCACAAGCAATCTAGTGGATACATTTATTTTCTTTTTTTCAAGGACGCTGAAGATAAATTCAAGTCAGACGATGTCTGCTCTGCTGTAAAGCATCGATCTGCAGCAGATAAAAAACTTTTTGGTTTACCTGGTTAGAGAAGCTGGACCTGACAGTGGTGGGGATGCACTCATCCAGTTTGTTGTCATCAAAGATGATGGCAGGGTTCTTATCCCCCAGCTCCAGGGACAGCCTCTTGCAGTAGGGGGCGCTCTACTGGGTGATGTTCTGTGTAGTGGCTGTGGAGAAACAAGAGCCTCCCCGGCATTGGGGCCCGTCCCAAACACGATGTTCACCACCCCGGCAGGAACCCTTGTGGGAAACAGGCCTTATGTTAGGCAATCAGAAACTACTATTACAGACATATGAGTAACACCTACAGTTATCATTCTGCATGACTGCTCAGTGATCTGAAGTATGTAAATAGGACAAACTTGTTATACATCAAATTAGGCTAACTTTAGGTTTCTAGGTCATCCATGTTTAGCCATGTTTCATGCATTCAAGCATACAACATAGTAATATACAGTAATACTTTTTCTAACATGCTGCAGCAAAAGCATGAATAAAGATCAAACACATAAGCCTGTATGACTATTGTGCTATATAGAAAACTAGTGATTTCTGTATTTACTGTGGGCTTAAAATGTGTCAGCTTTTTCAGAGAAACTAAAGAAGTCAAAGAGTTTAAAGACCCTTTTTTTTTTTTTTTTTTTTTTTAGCACTTTTCCAGTATTTTCAACTATTTTGCTAACCACTCTCCATACAGCTCTCTGAAATCCTCTTCAATAAGTCAACTGATAATGCAACAACACACTAATGCAACAATTTTACTAAGAAAACACTGTGTAACAATTTTTTTTTTTTTTTTTTTTTGTTCCTGGGTAGTAAGTGTTATTTCCTAATTGCTTATGCCTCAAAAGTATAGAAAATGGCTATTATTCCCCACAAACTTTGCTTTTGTGACCAGGACAGTGATATTTAGAAATTTACCTATTTTCTGGAACATTCCAGATAGATTCAGTGCTGAGTAAACTTGGAGTAACTTCTAGAACTTTCTAGAACTTTCCAGTAATATAAATAGTAGTATAAATACAGGGACCTTAAGCCCACCAGTTCAGTTTAGTTCCAGCTGCCTAAGTGGATAGATATCTGCATTTTTCTGAGATGGCATCAAGAGGCTGCAAGCATAGGGCAGACGCATTTTGCTATGTCTGCGGCCAATTTATCAAGACAAGAGCGAAAAAGTACTCCATGGAAGCATCTGCTAAGATGTGTGAGGCCTACAAGGCATATTTCGGGGATCAAGACAAGCCCTGGGCACTTCATTTCACCTGCGAGCACTGCAAAAAAACTCTGGAAGGTAAGATGGACAATTGTTGCTCGGAATTTTATGTTATAAAATTTGTTAACATTTTTAAAATTGTAAAAGTTTTTAATTTTAAAATGTTTTACAATTTTCAATGTTATTGAAAAAATATATCATATATGAAAAATGTTGCGAGAATCTCTTACACATTAGTCATGGGTGAAATAAATGTATTTTTGTAGGATGGTACAGAGGGGAAAAGAGAGCCATGAAGTTCGCTATCCCAAGAATTTGGCGGGAACCCACTGACCACTCAAGCAACTGCTACTTCTGCATGGTGGACCCTTCCAAACGTCGGACTGGCAAGAATGCACCTGCTATCACGTATCCGGACCTTCCTTCATCCATCGGTCCCCGTACCCACTCCTCTGGCGAGAGAGCAGCCGTCTTTAGAAGAGAGCAGCAAGTCAGAGAGTGAGGAAGACGTTGTAAATCCAGATGACAATTTCAGAGGTGGAGCTGAGGAGAGAAACCCATACTACTGCAACCAAAAATACCTCAACGACTTGATTAGAGATCTTGGTCTAACCAAGTCCAATGCCGAGCTTTTGATGTCTAGGCTCAAGCAGTGGAACTTGTTGGATGAAAGTGTGCAAGACGCAGATCAGAGGAAGCGTCACCAACCTTTTTCCAGTTTCTTCACCCGTCAAGATGGGCTCTACTTCTGCCACAATGTGACCAGTCTGTTCGAGGCAATCGGAATCGCCTGTAACCAGAGTGAGTGGCGCCTCTTCACTGACAGATCATCCAGGAGCCTCAAAGCAGTGCATAGGAGACTTCAAAATGGTGGCATTCCTGATGGGTCTCCAAGGCGGTTTTGCCAAGTTTCCCTGCTATCTTTGCCTTTGGGACAGCAGGGACACCAAGGCACACTACCACAGGCGGGACTGGCCACAGTGGACCGAGTTCTCTGTGAGGAGGAACAACGTCAAGTGGGAGCCACTGGTGGACCCCCGGAAGGTGCTGATGCCACCACTGCACATCAAATTGGGCCTTATGAAACAATTTGTCAGAGCTCTAGATAAGAAGTCGGCAGCCTTCAAGTACCTTCAAGACTTCTTCCCTAAGCTGTCTGAGGCAAAGGTTAAAGCCGGTGTCTTCGTCTGACCACAAATAAAGAAGATTCTGGAGTGCAATGAATTCCCCAAGAAGCTCACTAGTAAGGAGAAAGCGGCTTGGAACAGCTTTGTCGCAGTGGTTCAGGGCTTCCTGGGCAATCACAAGGCCAAAAACTATGTGGAGCTGGTTGAGACTCTGGTGAAGAACTACGGCACAATGGGCTGTAGGATGTCCGTCAAAGTCCATATCCTTGATGCTCATCTTGATAAATTCAAGGAGAACATGGGAGCATACTCGGAGGAGCAAGGCGAGCGCTTCCACCAGGATATACTGGACTTTGAACGTCGCTACCAAGGACAATATAACGAGAACATGATGGGAGACTGCATTTGGGGGCTGATTCGTGAAAGTGATTTACAGTATAATCGTAAATCTCGAAAAACTACTCACTTCTAAATCTTTTGTAGTCATGTTTGTATTACTTTGGTATAAATAAATGTTAATTTGGATTCATATTTTGTTTTTTTCTGACTTTATGTGAATGAAAAGACACAAATTTGCCCATTTTCTCATTGGAAATAGGTAAATTTTAAAATATCACTGTCCTGGTCACAAAAGCAAAGTTTGTGGGGAATAATAGCCATTTTCTATACTTTTGAGGCATAAGCAATTAAGAAATAACACTTACTACCCAGGAACAAAAATTGTGTTACACAGTGTTATCATTGAATACAGCTGTGCACGCTATTTAAAAGTGTGTGGTCTGGTCTGAATCATTGACACAGATTAAAATGTTCCATGACCACAACATTGCTGCAATTCTAGGTCACAATATGCAGTTGGCATTTCAAATGGTTTATGAGATATTAGCAGTCATAATAGTGACGGGTCTACAAAATAACAGTTTCTTCACTGGAGTGCGCACTATACAGTGCATAAGCCCATGTGGTCCATCTGAGTGCATTCGGTTGTATTGTGGAGGACAGAGGATGCAAAGATTCTGAAGTGCCTTGCATTGTGATTGGATGCACTCACGATAAGCATCAAATAAAAAAAAAAAACATTATATTCCAGTGTACAGGATGTTAGCAGAGGTTTGTGTTGAACTTTGGGCCCGCAGATTAACCCCCTGAACCGGAGATCAGTTACTGCAGTGATACTTCTTAGTAAAACACCCCTGACCACTAAATATTATTAAGACAAGTTTTACACTGTGTCTTAAAAAAGGCACACGTGAACTGTTTGCACATTTTTGTTTTACAGATATAAGGTATAAAGTGCCACTCCCGCCATCATCTACAGGGAAAGGGCTACTTTATGTGTCATATTTCATTCAATTAATTGATTTTACCTTTTTGTTTCAAATTTCTACTTGGTTTATCATAACTATAAAAAAAAAAAAAATACACCATTAAGTCCACTATTATTAATCCTGAAACACCAGCCTGTAAATGAACATTACTGGAGTGCTCCTGGTACACTAGTGCTTAATCAAGTCTTCTGACCTTGCTCTTTAGCCTCTGCTTGTGCAAACTCTTTCAGGTGGGGGTCAATGACTTTAGCCAGTTTGTCCAGGACTTGAGACCTCTCCTGGGGGCTCTTAAAGGACCAGGCAGGAAAGCCTCCTTGGCTGCCTTCATCGCAGTTTCAACTTTTGAGAAAATTAGTTTATTCACTGTATTCATCATGAATGTTGGAGCACACAACTACAAAAAAGTATATAAGTATTGGGTTATGTGAGAGGTTCTGGCAAATGTGTGTCACATGCTGATCACCACATTAGTGTGAAATACTGTATTCAACAACTCCTCACATTCAACACCTTAATACACAATACAGGCCAGCCTCTATCTTCACTAAGTTTGGTCACTAAAGGAAAGAACATTATATCTGTGTTTCCCAGGTACCAACCTAGCAATATTGCCAAAGAGATTACATTTGATTGTTCAAGTAAAACACTTGGTCACACTTTATCAGAAGTGCACTTGGATTGGATGTAGTTCAAAGACTTGCATAACCCTCTTTTGGGCTTGTGCTATATTTAGTTTGGTACAAATAAATTATTAACATCTAAGCTGTTTAAATATGACCTGTATTCATTCAGTGCACAGTACCAACGGTTGCCTGTGAATCATCACAAAATTTATTTCCAATGATAAGCATACATGCCTATATCAAAAATACAGTTTTTATTTTAACATCATAATATGACTTACTGTATATTTTTCAAAGGTAGATTTCAAAGGGAAAATACAAATAGAGATTATATAAATCTGCATAATTCCACATAGGCTGCTGACTGGCATGTTGGTATTTTACAGACATTCATAATATGCTTATTTAAAAAAAAAAACACACACACACACACCAAAAAAACAGTACTACTGTATGCTTTGCCATCAAAATTGTATAGTTATTTTCTAGTATATTGCTTAATTACAGTTGTTCAAATGCACACACAGCATGCTTTCAAGATAAGGGACCTACTGGGTAACAGATTACCACATTTATGACAGAAACTCGAGATTTCAAACCGTTATGTTGTGATCACGAGATAAATGATCTCGCGATCTAGACATAACCATTTTATTTTTCATGTCCTGAAAGAGCCACTGTATGTTTTAAACTGATCATGAATAAATCAGTTTGAGAAATAAGGCTTATCAAATCAAGCTTCAATTATGCTACCTGGGCTGTCCATACTGTTGATTCTGTTCAGGAAGCCCCAGGCCTCCAGACTTCTAAGTGGACATGTGGCTGGTTTGGAGAAAATATGGACAAGACAGTATCCTATTCTACACCTTCAGTAAACTGCAGTTCTCTACTAAAGAATGTTGCAGTAGAAATGTGATGGCAAACATGACACTCTCTAACAAAAGTATAATGTTTGTCATTGTATGCAACAAAATAATTCCAATACTAAAAATACATGCAATCCCATCTCACCTCCTCTTTGTCACTGTAAGGCACTTTGCAGTAGACCTTTCTAACTGAAGGGTCGTATGTATCCACTGTATATATTTTTTGCAAGGCATAAAATTGCCTCCAGGATAATTCTCCAGCATTAAGTATGTCCTCTGATCTGCCATAGTAGGCAGGACTGTTTTTTTTGTTTGTTTGTTTTTTTGGTATTTACCTTACTAGTAGATAAATGTAGCACAACAAAATGTTATGGCCCATCTAACATACATGTAGTATTAAAACTAAATTAGTTTCTTCCTTGGCTGGGGGCGGAAACTTATCAATGGCTTATCAATTCTACAATTGCTCCAGAAAAGGGGAGGGGCATTTAACACGCTACAGTCTGAAATCAAAGCCTTTTGCATTTTTTTTTTCTTCTAGAGAACAGGTTGAAAGAGGGCATGGGCACTATTTTCATAGGAATTTAGGTTTATATTATTATATCATAAATATACGTACGTATATTTATTTATTGAAAAATAAATAATAATATGTTTAAAAAGCACATGTCTGCTTTTGAAATTCATAGAACGGAGTAGATTTACTCAATCCACTTAAGTTTTGAAAATCAAGCCCTGTGTGCCACCCATCTGTGCAACCTGTTGGAGATTCCAGAAACTGCTGGTGAGAGCATCCAAGTCAGGTATTTGAACAAACACGTTATAGCCTCTTACTGGGCATCCAGCAGGAACTCAAATCCCAGTCAAGGTTTACAACAATTAGTAAATAGAAAACAAAGAGTTACAGTACAGTAAAAGGTTAATGGACATATTTTCTTGGACCAGTATAACCATCTCCTCAAACAGCACTAAGTCTTCACAAATAAATAACAAGCCACATGCTCTGACTGGCATACATTAGTGCTGGTAAATGCTGGAATTACCATCACGGTAACCATAGAAAGTTCCTAAACCTGTCCCCACCTCATTTGTTGTACAGCTGCTATACTTGGTTATACAATTTGGGGAAGGACTTTTATGCAATCTTCTTTTTAAGTTTTGAAAACCACATGCAAACTATTCTAGTTGTTTTCATTTTTTCTTTCTGATTTCATTGGTGTTGGTATGTATAACTTTTGAAGATTCTTAAAAAAAAAAAAAAAAAAGCAACACATTTTCTTTAGGAACGATGATTAATTGTATATTGTAAGAAATGATTTGATTTAGTAGTTAAAAAGTGTTTTGAAATTCCATTGTCAGCACCTTCTGTCAGAACAGTTTGAAGCCCTGGTGCAGAAGCACTACTCTTTCAGCTGGGTTACATTCCATTTCAGGTATCAAATTACATGTATTTGGTCTCCCAAGTTAGCCCCCAGTACTCTTCACAATTGGCCCTGCACATCTTTTCTGGCCAAGATTTGGGTATGGAGGCCATTCTGTGGCTAATGAGGAATGCTCAAAAGACACTGTAGGGAAGCATACATTATCACTGCTTGTTTTACCCCAGATAAAAAGGTGTTTGTAATGAGGTAGTGCACAAGTTGGTTATACAGCAGGTCTGACTGCTCATACAAACTGTGCCTGTGCACTGGGTTGCATAACTTCTCCATTAGGAACACTTATTGTGCTAAATAAGGCTCCACCCACTTTTGAATAGCCAAATCAGGTGTGATGAGCTCCTCCGAAAGACACTGCAGAATGGCTTGCAAGCTCCTCGACATTTCTTTAACGAGAGTTAACAAAACCACATGCTGGCTAACGCTTTCAACAAAAACAATCTTGGTTCCTCTACCCAACATCTGTCTACTCTCAGTTTAACCCTTTAAGGACCAGTCATTTGGGACCTGTCATTATTACTCTACACACTTTTTTTTGTTGTTTTTCAAAGAGCAGCTTATCATTTCATCTTTACAACTGATAATAGCTTTACAATCTTTTTTTTAAATGAATTTACTCATCCTGTTTTGAAGGAACTATATGCTTTTCGTGAGCATACAGTTAACACTGCTGATCTGCAGTTATTTTCTGCCCCTGTAATGATTTTATAAGCATTGCATATTGAAAGCCAGTTAAATATCAATAACTTCTCATGTAGTATTTAACAGTACCACAAACCAGGAACATTTAATCAGTATTCTGCCTAAGATAATGCTCACTAAAGTTAATCTTTTTGTTTCCCAAAGCATTCCGTTCTATTTCCTTTTCTCTCATGAACACATTCATATGCTAGGGGTTGGTTAAGCTGATATTAAGTACAGATATCTGATATTTAAAAACACATGTTTGCAAGTCTTTGCCTTCACACACTGAAACACTGTTCACTTCTTTAAGTATGATTAGCACAATAGCAAATGCACAGAACTATAATTACTGACATGTTAATGCTAAGCCGAAAATATATAAAAAAATGCACTGCTTTTAAACATATGTGTACACAATTCAGCTCCTAAATAGGTCATCTAATATATGGCAGTTGCTTTTTTCTTATCAATGCACATGCACGTATGTAATGCGAGTGTGGTTAATATGAGATACGTCCACTTTAGAAATGAGTTGAAGTGAAATGTGGTCCTTTATCAGTGTTACTGTCACAACCATGTTGATGTATAGTAATGCATAAACATCTCTGCCCCATGCCTTGTATTTAAACTTTTATGGGGTGCTTATACTCGGGGACAAGTGAAAGTTCACATTTTCTTAAAACCAGTGTGGTGTAGCCAAGTATCTGTCCCTGAGCCTATCTGTATCATCAGCACCTGGCATGAGCACTAATAAATAAGGCCCAGTTGTATTACATGTAAACACCACAAGATGGCAGCATAACAAAGTAAAAAGGAATAGCCGTCTTTTACTCGTTAGGCGTTTTACCTAGTAACACAGTCCACATTTACGGCTTTAAACATAATTAATGATGCCTGAGCAAGAGCTGTAAAACTCCATGTATAAAAACAGTTCATACTTTTTTTGGCAGTGAATTTCTGCAGACAATCATTAAATACCTCAATTATCCTAAACTACAGCAGCATAGTCTTACTGCTTTTTGTTTCAGACCATCGTCATATGCAAATTAATAATAATTTGGTATCTTTATTTAGTAACTTTCAGTACTGTTTTGCTTAACAGAAGACAGAGAAAGTTATACTGTATTGCTAAATGACAAACTAGTCTTCCAAAAGTACTATATATTAACTGGAAGCCACGCACTGCAGGTGTTTGAAACTAATTCACCTTCTATACTGGTTTTCTCCAAAACAAACTGAAACATCGCAATATCTTAAGTTGGTTAAAAAGCTGAATTGAATACATTTAAAATATAGCATTTACCATGCCAGAAAATACAAAATTAGAGCCATCCTCATGAATAAGTAAAAATATTGGTGCAATATACAGTAGAAGTATATCCACATAAACCCACAATCTTCTCAATAACTTGCTCTAAAGAATGTCCTTATCAAGTTTCATCCCAATTGGACAAGCATACTGGTGCTTCCACTGCATCTCTGTCACCGGTAATATGCATCTCCAGCAGATACAGTGTGTTACGCTGCTTACACTGTACACACACAGGACAGTACATGGACAAATGAACAAACTGATAGAAGCTACGTGTTTATGTGTTCATGGATCAATACCGGCCTGCACAATAAGTTTATGAACAGTGGCAAGTAGCTCATTTCTTTAACAATGCTGCTAACAATTGAAAAAGGCATGCCGAGTGTGTACAGCCAGATGTGATGTCCTGACACCAAAAAACAATTAAAAAATATGTTAGCAATGATTAAAAGTATACCAAACTTTTTATTTTAAAATAGGACCCCCTTAACCCTTTGCTAATATAACTTTCACTCCTGCCAATGCTGCTGCAGTTTTGTTCGCTAAAATAACTATTGTTATGGTAATGACACTTCAAGATTTAAACAGTGATTTAAATAAATGTATAAAGAAAGAAACCATTTATAATGACACTACACAGATTCCAAAATATGTTTTATTAGAATTCATAAAACTTTAAAACACATTGGTGCTGATGTGAGGATAGGCGTAGTGCCAACAATTGTAGCTGCAAAACGCAAACTGCCTCACGCCCAGGCAATTATTTTGCACTGTGGCCTATATAAACTTAAGAGCAATGAAAATTACTCAACACGCACAAATAATGAGCTTCAATCATGATAATGAAGAGCGCCGCCTGTGCATAGGGCTATTTAGCGGCTGCACTTACAGCCCAGAGGTGAGGCGAGTTAGTAGGGCAGAGAGCAGGGAGCAGAGGCGTTGTGTGAGATTTGTGGAACATGAAAATCAAAGCAAATAATATGTCAGAGGAAAAAAGTTTTTTTTTTGTTGTTTTTTGTGGTGCGGAGTGTCATACAACACATTCGCTTGTCACATTGTGTCCGGTGGTAGAGGCCTTTACGCTAAAAAAAAAACAAAACAAAAAAAGTGTACATACAGTAAAGCGTTAGGCTGTGCACTGCCTGGCCACTTTAATCTGTGCATTTATATCCTTTGGATTTGGTGGGGTTGAGGCCTTTATTGATCATTTCACCTTACATAACCCCCTTAAACTAAATATCTTAGCATTGTTAAATAGAGCAAAATATTTTTTTATTATATATGAATTATTAATAGGCAAATATTTCCATCACAAGGCCATCTTACAAGGGAATAGATACCCCAAAATATTGTGATGACCTGTGCCCTTGATGAATAATCAATTTATTCATCGAAAGAACACTGCCCCTGTTCCTTCAGCTAATTAGCTGATCTCCGAACACATAATATACACTATACAAAAACATATTAGAAATGTTCATTATTGTAACCGACATCTTGTTTACCGCATTTTGGTGCCTCCATAGTAAACTTCAGGAGTCAAGGATGTTTTATGGTTGAAACCAGGAGAACAATTGTCAAATGGCTATCTTGGCACCATGCTGATCTATGTTACAAAAATGTTTGTATTTTAGATAATAAATACAACAGCGCATTGAAAAATCTTCCTGTCATAAGACAATGTTTGATGCATGGGTCCCCACACATCCCAAGAGCACAATGAAGCACTGGTTTTCCACTACATTTTTCTCTTTATTTACTTACATATCTGTGGTGAAAACATTCTAATTAAACTTTACCTTCATTTTAGACCTCTACTTAAACAATTGCTGAAAGTTTGTAAACATCTTCGTTTCACCATCATATTCTGCAAAAAAAATAAATGTATAGTCAAAAACTATGGCCATAATGTTAGGTGAATAGTATCTATGAAGGAATAGTTTGTAAACAATTAGTAAAATGGGCCAGTGACCAATGAACATCTACTGGGAATCAAGTTTCCTTTTGCATTGCTGTCAAAATACACTGGTTGTTCTGGATGGCGCCATCTCACACAACTGTGTTTTTACTTTCCTGATCTAGCCAGAGTTACATACTGTATATGGAGACGGAGAATCTACCAACTTAAGAACTGCACCTGGAGTCAGACAGATAGAAGTGAATAACAGAGTTTGAATAATAACAAAAGAACCACTCAGAAGGACTGCAAACACCAGAATAGGCAAGAGGACATGTTAAAAGTGAAAATGTAATTTGAAGCTTCTCACTCCTTTAGATTTGGTTCTTTGTTACCAAACGACATCAGCACTCTCCCACTAGATGACTTCTCTGTCTTTATTAAGGTCACTGCTCATATAATTTAGTGGAATTTGCATATGGGGCCCAAACTGCATTCCTTGTAAAGAGGGGAACTCCCCTTTAACTAGATGACAAACACCATATAGCCTGTGTTTTTTTTTTCCAATATTGTACCAAGATTAATGTGATAATGAAACCGAACAAGAACATTAAAAACAGGCAATGTTCCTGTTGTGTTGAGATGCAAGAAGTGAGGGCACTGTGGGAAATCAGTGCAGCACATCTCACAAGAAACAAAGTTTGTGTTTCCCTGGAAAGATATGTATTAATCACTACCAAAAAATATTATGCTTGATTTAAACCAGGGCTGTCCAACTGATGGCTCTTAAGCCAAGCATTGCTCACTGACCTCACCAAAGCGACTCTTGATTGAAAAGACTACAGGGGAATCAACAGTCTTTTGTAGAAGTACAGTTAAAATGCAGAAAAAAAAGCTTTGTTTAAACATGTTTAACAAACACAAAACATACTGAAGCTATGTCTTGGTGCAGCCTGGTTAAACCATAAAACCAAAAAAAAACAAAAAAACACTAAATTAGAATCATTTAAAACTATTAAGAAACTTAGTCAAATAGACATGTTTTTGGCTAGTGGCTTCTTCACCTATTTTAAAGTCAACTACAATGCAGTCAGGGGCTTTTTAAATGGAGCATGTTATGCAGGTGTTCAGTGTTCTATGATAGACTGAAACTAGTTGATGTCACTGTACATGTATTTTTGTTTTAAGTGCGTGCTCTCAGAACTATTTTGAGAAAGCCTTTATGAGTGAGGTGTTTGAACACCTTCATATATCCATTGTGTGGCAAGAGGTCAGCTATTGTCTCCTAATCTTTTATCATTCAGTTTGTCTTTGAATACATTTCCAAAACTAAAATCCTTAAAGTATACATCCAGTGCTACTTATTGAAAACACTTTACCTAAGAAAATATACCCTAAATGTAGTCTTAAAGTTTAACTTTACACAATGTTTAAAATACCCTTCCCCACTAGATAAAAACGTTAGATCTAAGGATTAGCAACTGTGAGTCATACATGTACATTCCTAGGGAAAGCTGTATTAGCTCCATGTACATCATTCACATACTCTGTTTGATTAGGAATACAAACAGATTAGTTAAACTGTCAAAGGGAGCATAATAAGAGAACTTGGAAGCTTGGTTCTGCTGCTTGAGGGTGTGGTTCTTGAAGGCCAGTATTCCATTTGAAGCACACTGTAGTTTTTATATGGTATAAAATATGCAGGACTAAGCTGAACATCATGTATTCTAAATTACAGGAATGCTTTAGGTAGCTTCCGAGCACTTCATCCCTTTGATTTAGATGCAGAATGTTATATAAACGGGGCAGAAATTCTATAATCAAGTTAAAAAGAACAACTAACTTTACTACTAGAATCAATCCTGATTCATGAATCAAAGTTCTGAGGTAGGTAATACCAACTAAGTAAATGAGGCATTTCATGTGTGTTATTAGCAAAGTAACCAAAAAGAGACGTTTATGCTTAAACCAGGGTATACTTTTTTATTGTTCATTCATTCATTTCCCCACATTTATAGCTTTAGAGTTTTTCACATCTTCCCCTGAAAGTACATTGAAATTGTGCACTTGCCACTTCCCTTTCTGGCTCCTGTATACACTACATACAATTCTCTCAAACATAGTTTCTTACTTTAGAAATGAACTTGGAAGTAGTCTGACTACCAGTTAGTTAAATATATATATATATATATATATATATATATATATATATATATATATATATATATATATATATATATATACATACATACATACATACATACATACATACATACATACATACATACATACTGAAGAAATATCTGGATTCAGGTAGCCGTTTTCTACTCAAATCTGGGACTGTGTCTCTGAGATAAGTGTCCAGCCAGTTACTTTATGTTTATCTGCAAATTAAAGAACAAAACAAAAAACAAACAAACAAAAAAAAGCAGTCCTCAATTATGCAAAATTAAGTCACACTATCAGAAAACCAAAGCAGTAGCATGGCAAATTATGTGAGAAGCCTAGAGCTAATCTCGAATTACACTGGGTTGATTCGATGTTGCACTATTTCCCATTGCAGTCCTGTTTCAGTGTTAAGGGATCCTTGCTAATAATTGTTTTGCTTTTCACGTGCAGAGTTTTGCCAGAGAGAGCGTTGAAGACTTCAGCACTGAGGTCACACTGGTCAGCTGCAAATCCATAGAGGTACAATGATATATAATATCATAAATGGACAAAATCATATTCACTGGAAGTCCGTTTTGAAGAAATTTGAACAATTGCACTTTTGTTTTGTTAACTGGAGCTCTTGGATGATTAAAGCTGGGAGGTTCCCTCTCACTGAGCTGGGCTGATAAGTCACATCATTCTTTGATCTAGGGGAATAAAATGGGCTCTTAGTCATTTCAGTTAAAGAAGCGGTAAAACACTGCACACAGTACTTTTACTTTTTTGTAAACACACTCACTCAATAGTAGGAGATACATGTTCAGTTACAGTTAAAAAGTCCCATAATCAAACATTCAGATAAATGCTTCATATTGACACAGTACAGTAGTAATACATAGCGCTTATTTTTTAAATAAAAAAGGTTCTGCATAAATTTGTGAAACACGTGGTATAGAATCGTTCATGTTTACCCATTCACTTCTCTTTTAAAAGTTCTACATAGTAATCCGTCGCGTATTCGCCCGTCACATATCCACCATAACCATTCATCGCCATGATCAACCTCTTCAGCAACATTAGTTTATCACTGAACAGAGAAGATTAGTTCACAGTGTGCAGATCTCACCAAAGTTTCCGTACACTGTATTGCATGAACTCAGTGCACTGCCATTGCTGGTGCGCCAGGGCCAGATTAACCTTTTGTGGGCCTGGCGCCAAACAGATCTGTGGGTCCCCATTTGTGGAACCATTGTAAAAGACTGGAGATTGACACAAAAGTTGTCTTTGACCCATCACATTTTTGAGTGCAGCTTAATTTTTTCATCATTTTCTTAGTCAATAGTTCTTCCTCTATGCTTACTCTCCCGCTCTGCCTCTCACCCGCGCCTGCATCAGTGCGTGCACAGGCAAAATGCGCCGAATCAGTATGTTCAAAACACTCATGCAAAAAAGCACTCTACAGTACATTAAGTTCAAAACATTTATCTTGTTTTTTACAGTAATGGTATTACATTTGTATTTTTTCCCCCCAAATGTTTTTCAGCTAAAGTGAACTGAATTAACCAACATAACAATGTACCAATAGAAACTGTAACTATACAAACGTACTGTATATCAAAATACAGAGTTGAAATACAAAGCAAACAAAAATAAAAATTACACATTAAATAAAAACACATGCACGCACACACCCCCAATACAGTAAATTGGAATCTATGGCTAACGGATTACCTTCTTTCAAGCATACTGGTTTGAGTTCTTTTGCTCCAAAAACAACAATCATTCTCGAGGGATTACAAATGTTTGTGTTTTTTAATGTTATCTTGTTTAATTATTTTTTTAATGAACAAAAAAAATGTTTAATTGATATTCTAACAATAGTAACATACTGATGTACATGCTGATAGAATGTGTATTTTGTGGCTCACATTTGTCGTTTTTTTTGTGTACCTTGTTTGTACATTAGTTGGCCATATGTAATGAAAAAACACTGACATTGTCTCAGAAAATTAGCCTTTCTTCCAATGTACCCTTTAAGTGCATCTAGGCATTTCCCATTTGATAAATAACTGAATATTTCTTGAATGTTAGTATCTGCTTTTCCAACACTACTACTACCTATCGAATTGAAAATCTGCACATGGTTGGATTGTGATGTTGCACATAATATCAACAACAAACCCGAGGCAGAATTGCATTGTTTAGTTAGCTAAATAGTAACTAGCGCTAACACCTTTAATCAAATACAGAATGACATTCATTGTTAGACAAATTTAGATTAGCAGTATTATTAAATACGTTTTACTCACGTTTAGAAGAAAATAGATATTGATGAAATAAAACTAATAGGCTAAATTTATTATAGGTAGCTGTTTTTATTTATTTAAGCATTTATTATAAGATATGGTATCTGTATGTATTAGTGTTACGCTGTTTATTGATATGATGGTGTTTGAAGGTAGTGTTTTCGGCTTACATAGCTGTAGTGTTTTGGTCTTGAAAAGGAGTGTTTTGAATGAGAATTCAAAGCGCAGCAGTGTTTTGAACGTACGCTCATTACATTCTAGTGTTATCAACTTCAGTCGCTCCCTTTATCCAGACTGGTTTTCTGTCCTCTCTCTCTCTCTCTCACTTCCCTCAGCGGAATCTCCAGGGGGATCACACAGTGAATAAAATGCTTGGGTAGTGGTTATAATGGTGGTCGTCTCCTTCTCCCCCTCATAGCAAGCTTGTGGCCCTTATTTACTGCCCCACCCCCTCTCGCTTCTGAGAATCCGGTTGGCGGAGACCTCTCGGTAGCCTTCGCCTCTCGCCCAATCAGCGCTCCCACATATTTATGTCGTTATGGGTCTCTTCCAAATGTCAGCCCGGCGCCGTGGCGCCACTGTAAACCCAGCCCTGTGTGAGCTGTTCAGTGTGTTGATATGTAAATAAATCCTGTTCGCCTTTTTGCGAACAGGATCAACTTCAACCTCCGTCTAGCTCTCCTGCCTGTCACTCAGCAGCGAATGCATGCACCCACACGGCAGACGGCTACCCTGTCACAAGCATTAATACCCTGTATCTTTTAAAACAAGGGATTTAGAGGAGCTCCCTAATAAAAGATGAATCTCAAAACAATAATTGTGTGAATATTATTATGGTAATGGTATTTAAAACAGGACTTGTTTAACTGCATTTTTACATATCTGCCCTTACTCTGGTCCCACCACAGTTGGATATGGTATGGATTACCGTACTGCAAATATTGTTTGTTTAGGGAATCTTAAGCTAAGCAAAGGATCCCCCCCCTCACCAAATACACCTTGTTCACATTATAGAAAATCCAACAAAACAATGAACAAGCTTTGGAGACGCCACAACATTTTAGCAGGTATTTTTGAACATTTTTAAGTGACTAGAAATGATTAGTACCTTCACAAACATTTATCAGCAATGCAATTACCGTGGTAATTGTATTTATTTATTTATTTATTACCTTAAAACACATTTTTATATCGGTTGTATACCATGAGAATTATTTTGTTCTTTTAAGGATAATTTGCCTGGGCACTTGCTTAAAGGGTATTCATTGTTGATTTATGTTTGCTATTTTATAAATGATAAAAGGTACCTTTGTTCACCAAAAATGATTACAATTTAAGTGTACAGAAAAGGCAACCATGAAACCTGAAAGACATTACCTCTGTGACAACGCCTGCAGCTATAGTGGATCCGACATAGCGCAGCATAAAGCGTCCTAGCTCTTTAAAGTCTTTGTAGAGTTCAAGAGAAACTGGTCTCTGAGTCTGTAGTTCCACCAATGCATTCTGACCTTTAGTCAAGCACCTAGAATTCACAAGGTACTCATTACTTTTCAAAAATGGTATATTCATGTAAGACACAACACATTTAAAAGGGTAATAGATTAACAATTATTTTTGTTCATACACGAGCCTTAAGTGACTGAATAATAACTACAAAAAACATATAAATATACTAACAGTAAAATGTACTGTGTAAAACTAATGATGGTTATACACAGCTCTTGAGGGAACTTGGAGGTCAAGACAGAGTTTCATTTTTTAAAATGCAGTCAGAAAACACACAACAGTAGCCTACATAAGTAGTCTGTGTTTGTTACGTCCACATCACTTACTTTGGCTTCTTCTTCAGCACTTCTCCGCTACTTTTGTGTAGAACACTTACTAATTTTCTAATAGTGGCGGGTTCGCTGACAGTTTGGTAATGCAACAACACCTAAAATTGGTTTATTAATATAGGAAGAAAAAAAGAAAGGTTAACTTTCAGATTACACACTTTTGGTACCAGAAATAATAATAAAAAATAACAACAAATAAATAAAAGAAAATGTCAAGGATTTAATTCAATAATTTACGATAACTTATTGAATTTCCAATTCACACTCTTGTAGGTATGGCTTGTGTGGATTGTCGTCTCCCAAACTTACAGGAAATCCTTGTGTTATTGGGACTTCAATATTGAACAGGAGGATCCTTGCCCGAAATCGAGTGCATGCTTTAATAGGCTCCTTTGGATCACAAAACACACACCCAACACTGAAAACAGAAAAGGGAAGTATCAGCTGTATGAAACTCAAAGTTCTTTATTGAATTAACTGATAACATATTACTTCACTGAAATCAAACAATAATTTTTTTTTAACAAGTTTAATTTAGACATGATATTTGATGAATGGAGTGGGAAAGTTGTATTTATAGGGGAGAATCTGACATCAACGTTAATTTGCTTGTTGTTCAACCAACACGGCATTATCTTTTGTTTTCACTTTTCCTTTACAGAACGGTCAGTAATACTCACTGATTGAAAAATAGCTAATCAAAAGAACAATATGCTCAAGAGCCAAAGACAGAACACAAGAGAGGGACAACCCAAGTTGGAAGACTTCATGGTTTTGAGACGTTTACTTCAGGATATGCAATGTCATGTTGTTCTTGACGACAAGTAACTAGGTCTGATGAAATGAGTGTGCACCAACTTGATTTTGATGATATCCATGCCAGTCACTGTGAGACTAACGTGATCTCCGGCTGCTGCCCAGTCTATTGGCTCGTCATGCAACGTGATAGCTGGAAATGAGTCACAACAAGAACTGCTTGGTCACCGAATTCAGTTTTCAGATAATGATAGTAGCAGTTTTATACCTGCCAGAGCTTGCTCTGACTCACAAGATTTCACTATGAACAGACAGAAACTAAAAACATGTGGCCAACATATTATGCACATCTGGGAAGCAGATTCTTTGTCTTCCTCCCCACGTAAAAGGCTCATGTTTTTCCTAATTCTTACTTCTGCCTAAAACTAACTGAGAGAACAAAGCTGAGGAAATGGAAAATGCCCTTTCTTATGTACAAATTAACATGTGCTATTAGGACACCTTTCTATCTTTTATATGTGTTGCTGCCCCTTGTGCACTAATATTTTTCTTTGCCTTAATTGACCAAAAGAGGGCACACTATTGTACAGTTCTTGAATAACGGAAGACTGTATAATTTTTTTTTTTTAAATCTATAAATTAGCATTTAACAGTTTTACATCTAGTATTTTAAAATCATGGTATACAGAGAACATTATAAAAAGCACATTTTAGGTCATTAAGACATTTACAATTGAATCAATTCAGTTAGAACTGCAGTTCCATCACATAATTAAAGTCAAGGAATCAATAGTTTGTCTATTGAAAGGGAACAGAGAACAATAAAAATGTAATCGACTAATTTCCATTACACAAGGGAAGGGATATAATTTCAAATTTAACAGGAGTACCTTTAATTGTACAGGATTCATTCGGGGGCATTGCTAATATCCGGTCCCCTGTCTGTACATAACCTGCTTCGATCTTCCCAGTCACACAGAACCCTGATCCCTGATCTGTAAAGAAACTGACAGGTTTGTCACTGTGGAAGGTACCTAAACAAGTACTGTATTACTCAATATATTTAAACCAACAACTTCATCCTGAAAGAGGAGAGTGGGAGTTTTATCACACACACCTTTAAAAACATCAGACACACACAGTCTAAAAGGTTTATCCACTGGTCTTTGTGGTGACTTAAAGGCATCTAAAAAAAACAAAAAAAACAAAAAGAAAGAAAGAAAGTTAGGTTAACATACACTACCAAAGAGAAACAAAAAAAGAATCAATTTTATCTATTACACCACCCCCTAATTTGAAAAGCCCAATTTACATACTGCCTCACTACAGCAACCTACTTAATTTTTTAGAGGACAGAAAATCAGCAGGCTAACTATTATTTATTTATTTATTTATTAGCAGACACCCGTATCCGGGCGACTTAGTTGTTGCCAAAATAAAGCTATTGAATCCTGGAGGCTACACAATCTGCAAGTGGGATTTCAACCAGGCTCTTATGGCTCTTACTCCATATGGCAGTACTACGGCAAGTCATTGGGGAGTCTACAAAATATTTTTCAATAAGCTGTGGTTTAACAATAACTAAAATCAAAATATTGCTCATCCATAAGAGAAATCGTTTAATTTACTACTTTAAAGAAGTACGTTAATATGGTCTTTAATATGGTTGAAGGATCCTGTTACAATCATTATTATTTAAAATATTTTGGACATGGTCACTGCTGCTTAATCTCAAGACATGCATTCACATTGCCACACAGAGACTCTCTCACCAATCTGTTCCAGAAGACAAGGTCCTTCATACCATGCGGTGAGCTTGGGTTCTTTACTCTTGGTGGTCACGTTTTCACCAGAGAGCCCACTAGTGGGGATATAGGACACATCAGAGTCCTACAGGGAAAAACACAAAAACCCTGCATGTAAATCCAGTCTGATTACTGGAACACTTTTCGAAAATACACAAATGAAAAACTGTCTTAGATTTAGGTAAGTTGTTTAAGGTATAGCATAATCAGCCATGGATAGTTAGACAACTTGTTATGTACAGGCAGCATAAAAGGCTATAAAAACATGGGCATGTATATTCAATATGTCTAACTTCTAAGATTATTAAGGCATCACACCTGACATTCCTAGCTAACAGAATACAAAGATTTACCATGTGCCAGCATCATTTTTTAATGTGTTTTTTTTCTTTTGTATGGTGCATTATTAACTTTTGTAATCATCCTGTCTGATCTTGTCCAATGGAAAGGCGGAACAGCAAAAATATAGTATAGAATATGCTTCTATCCTGTGGCTCTTACCTTGAACCCAGCTTGTTTCAAGAACTGTCCAAGTTTAGTGGAAATTTCCTTAAACCTGTCCTGTTGCCAGTTTACCTGTGAACCACACATGTGTTATTAACCCTGGGAAAATACACAGTAGTGGGCAAATGGTGTACATTTTCTCACAAGCAATAGGAAGTTGTGGCGCATCCTGCAGTGCAGAGATAAGCCTTCAGGTTACCTGATCCATTTTATTGACAGCGACTGCCAGCTGGGTGACGCCAAGAGAGCGAACCAGCAGCCCGTGCTCCCTCGTCTGCCCGCCTGCATCAAAACCTGCCTCGAACTCCCCGCGGCTGGCATCGACCACAAGTACTGCCACATCAGCCTGCCGGAGAAAACAAAACACCCTGACAGCACGTGCAGAGGGCATCCTCAAAACACCTGGCAATTGTGCAGAGGGAACCTCTTTATCTACATTAGCTAGGAGGGCACCATGTTTGCAGATGAAGATCCCAATTAAAACAGTTCATAGTTCCATGAGTCGTACATAACTGTGTGTGGCAATATTTTTGGGGGTAAAAAAAATAAAATAAAAATTAACTTTGTGGAATGTTATTCAACTCCTCATGCAACACAGCCAACAGTTATTATCTAAAGGCTCCAAACATAAATTAATCTGTATGAATGTATAATCGTACTTCATAGAAATTAAGAATCATGAGTAGTATAAATGGTGAGATAATTCTAGAGTGATACACCCTTATGGTAATGTAAGATTGCGGTTACATAATCAAACAAACAGTGTGATAAATGTCTGCGTTTGTGGTATTTTTGTGTATGTGTCCATTAGGCAGTCTGCATGTTTTGAATACTGTTAACTCTCCCACCACTTCCCCTAGTGTGTCAACCACCACGTGATGGTAAAGCTCAAATATTATCTTATGAACAGACTGCAAGAAATCTTTTGTACCTGAGCAGCTCCAGTGATCATGTTGGGTATAAAGTCTTTATGACCAGGTGCATCCATTAATGTGATCACTTTTGTCTTTGTCTCAAACTTGGTCATTCCAACATCCATGGTCACACCCCTATGATAACAAAACAAGAAAATCAACAAAAAATATACAAAATACAATTACTCAGTAATGTTTTTGGGCTATGTTAAGAAAAAAAAAAAATACAAAACTGCAATGTACACCTATTAAATGTGTTGAGTTTCATAATAAACAATTTGGCAATGGTATTTTGGTCCAACTAATACATTATTTCTATTTGCACAAAAGTCTAGATGAATGGTTCTCAAACTTCGCTGCACTGCGACCCCCTTCGAGCACTAATGACTACGCGACCCCACTGCCCAGTGTTATTGCAGAATAGTTAGTATTGATAAGTAAAACAAGACAATATAAACACAACTAATGTATAACCATTGGTTATTTTTAATTCATTGATTAAAGAAAAGGGCTTGTAACCAGGAGGTCCCCGGTTCAAATCCTAGCTCACTCACTAATTCACTGTGTGACCTTGAGCAAGTCACTTAACCTTGTGCTCCGTCTTTCGGATGAGACATTGTTGTAAGTGACTCTGATGCAGCTGATGTATAGTTCACACACCCTAGTCTCTGTAAGTCGCTTGTAGAAAGGCGTCTGCTAAATAAACAAATAATAATAATACAAATAGCAAGATTTTTTTTTTTTTTTTTTTTTATAGCCAACAGTAAAAGACATTGTTATTAGTATTTATATTATTATAATAATAATAACAATAATAATATTGTTTACTTAATGGGAGGGATGGCTTGCATGGATGAACCTGGAAAAGGCATGTGTGCTTTCAGAGCTGCAGATGACAGCACTTGGTATTCTTGTCGCAGAGAAATCCAAAAGTAATCAAGAGGTTGTTGAGAAAATATGAGCTTCAGTGTCTCGTCAAATGTCCATTCAATTCTTCTCCCGCCGCACGTGGCAAATTAGTACTTGCAGTCTCTTCTGCAATAAAGGGGTTTCTAATCCACCCCACTACTTTCCAATCCTTTTCAGGGAAGTACTCTCCAAACTGAACCTGAATGCTTCCAGGTGGCTGGTGATAAATGGTTGTAACTTTAACAAGGCACCCTCATCTCGTAAAAAAAAAAGACAATGCTTCCAGGCTGCCACAGTTTATGTGATCGTACCACAAGGACAGCTTCTTGATTCAGTTTTCGATTTGGTCAGTGAGAGAAAGGACAGATGTATCTCATCCTTGGAGTGTTATGAATGTTTATGCAATCAGAGTTTTATGAATATTTAAGCAATCAAAAATATCTGCCAGGTAAGTTAGAAAACTAAGCTTTAGCATCTACAAGCTTTTCGGGTTCTTTTCTTTTATTATTGCTGATTGGGTCCTTGTTGTCGGCACTTCTTTAGCTGCAGTGATACCTGATTCCCTTCATTACTCCCGTCTCCAACACTTCTTCAGAGAACTGTCAAATTTAGACATGAGACTAGGGTGTGTGAACTATGCGTCAGCTGCAGTAGCTGAGCTGGGATTTGAACTGGTTACCTCCAAGTTGGTTGTTAGGTAACCAGTTCAGAACATTCAGATAGGTTTCAGGTAGGATTAGGGTTAGGACAATTTTTTTAGCAGAATTTTTTATTTTTTTATTTTTAATTGCGCAGATATTCAGGACCCCATTTGGGGTCGCAACCCACAGTTTGATAACCATTGCTCTAGACTAAACCGATGTTCATTTTGCACATCAACAGCTGTTGCTTAAATAAACATAGGACCTGACACATAAAAACATGTATATTTTAAGTATATTCACCCACCTATCATAGTCCCACTATCATAGTCACTAAAAAAATAAAAAAGCAAAAAACAGATGTATCTGGTGGACGAAGTACCTGTCTCTTTCTTCCCCAGTCTCATCCAGTACCCAGGCATATGCAAAGGAAGCCTTTCCAGCCTTCTTGGATTCTTGTTCATACTTGTGCATTGTCCTTTTGTTAACATTACCCAGCAAGTAAAGAAGATGGCCCATTAAAGTGCTTTTACCTGCATCTACATGACCTGCAATTAGATTAAAAGTATAACAAGTAACCATAAATGATTTATGCTGATGCACAAAATACGGTAAATACCTGTATGTACAAATGCAAAATAAATGTTCTCTAGGGTGTGGTTGAGAACAAAACAGAGTGACTAATCTGCAGTATGCGCAGGGGGTGTCCCTGCCTGTTGCACTGACAAAGACATACATATCTCCATCAATTTAGCACATTTTAAATATATGTTTCATAATAAATGTGCATATACGAACAATATTACATGACATACTGTATTTGCTCCACATTACTCACTTCAGGAATAGCTAAATACCAGTATTAAAAAAAATAAGTCTACAAAAAGCTTAACTGACCTAGAAAAAAAATGCACTTGCTTTTTAAAGTGTAAAAGAAAAAAAAGTGTCATCAATTTGAAATATTCCCATAAAAAAAGACAAATACAGGCTACTTATACCTTTACATCAACACCTAACACATTATGAAAATACAGCATCAAATTAAACACTGAATATTCTACACAATGTAACGGCAATGATTTAGTGTCCATTTTACTCTGGATACGCGCAGCACACATTAATAAAAAAATATTTCAAAATAATTTAGAAAAAAAGCTTTTGGACTCTAATCTGTTGTTCCCACTATTCACTGAAGAAAGTTGATACATTACTGTCAGTATTTATTACAGGTATACTAAAATAAATCCCTTGGTTAGCATTGGAAAAAGACACTGTTAGGAACAAGACAGTGATCTTTAAGAAAGTATACATCCACAGATTCATGTATAAATACTGTATATCTTAGGACCCCAACCTGAAAGATCAGGTCGACCACATTGAGTTGGGGTTAATTTACATTTTTGGAAGTCCAAAATCTTTTTGTGTTCGGGGTGTTTTGTCTTGCGAATGACACCATCGTGATGCAGAAAATTCACTTAAGCTGAAGATCACCCGAAAACAACGCAAGTCAAGCAGTGAACAGCAACGTCACTGTGCACGTCTTCCAGTTAAAGCTACAGTACCACATTAGCTGCATAGTACACAACAGGGTACTATCATTTTTGCATTACATTTGTTTAGTTCAAACAAATTAACATTAATAAA